>NW_015644654.1:3028-12992 GCF_001515625.1 Sinocyclocheilus rhinocerous | reverse complement strand
AAATCATTCTAATATGCTGATTTATAATAAATGTTGGAAACAGTTGTGCTGCTTAATATTTTTTTGGGACCTGTGATATTTTTTCAGGATTCTTTGATAAATAAAAAGCTAAAAAGAACAGTGTTTATTCAAAATATAAATTTGGTGTTACAATATACACTACTATTCAAAAGTTTGTGGTCAGTAATTTTTTTCTTGTTTTTTTAAGAAATGAATACTTTTATTCAGCAAGAATGTGTTAAATGGATAAAAAGTGATAGTAAAGACTTATATTTTTAGAAAAGATTTCTATTTTGAATAAATGCTGTTCTTTTTAACTTTTTATGTTTCAACACTGATAATAAATCAGCATATTAGAATGATTCCTGATCAATCATATGACACTGAAGACTGGAGTAATGATGCTGAAAATTCAGCTTTGCTTCACGGGAATAAATTATATTTTAAAGTATATTAAAATAAGAAACCAATATTAGAAATTGCAATAATGTTTCACAATATTACTGTTTTTTTTTTCTGTATTTTCGATCAAATAAATGCATCCTTGATGAGCATAAGAGACAAAAACAAGGTCAATTATTTATTAGGTTTATAATATAGGCCTAGCATAATTATATACTCATTATATTTTACTTTACCTGTTAGTGATGTCTTAATTATTTAATGTATGTTTAAATAAATCAGTTCAGAAACAAGTTATGAGAGCCACTGTGTAAATTAATATGAATGAATGAATGAATGATGCATTTATATAGCGCTTTATTGTGTATTGCTGTACACCCAACGCACTTTACAATCATGTGGGGGGGTCTCTCCTCAACCACCACCAGTGGGGCAAATTTGGCCAGGATGCCGAGGTCACACCTCTACTCTTTTCGAAAGACATCCTGGGATTTTTAATGACCGCTGAGAGTCAGGACCTCGGTTTAACGTGCTTTTTGACAGTATAGTGTCCCCATCACTATACTGGGGCATTAGGACCCAAACACTAACACTCACTAACACCTCTTCCAACAGCAACCTAGTTTTCCCAGGAGGTCTCTCATCCAGGTACTGACCAGGCTCAACCCTGCTTAGCTTCAGAGGGCAACTGAATATAAGTGAAGTGAAGTGACGTGTGGCCAAGTATGGTGATCCATACTCGAAATTTGTGCTCTGCATTTAACCCATCCAAGTGCACACACACAGCAGTGAACACACACACCGTGAATACACACCCGGAGCAGTGGGCAGCCATATTGCTGTGGCGCCCGGGGGGCAGTTGGGGGTTCGGTGCCTTGCTCAAGGGTCTCACCTCAGTCGTGGTATTGAGGGTAGAAGATGCGCTGGTTATTCACTCCCCACACCGACAATTCCAGCCAGACCTGAGACTCGAACCGGCAAACTTTGGGTTACAAGTCCAACTCTCTAACTATTAGGCGGATTTGAACCTGTGTCGATCGCGTCAAAAGCCATGTTTGAGTCTTACGCTCTAATATATTTCAACAACTTTAGAAGTTAATTTAAAAACTGCATTATGTGCTATTTACATGTTTGCATACATTTTTTTAAACTGAGGTGTTGATTATTATGTTTAAAAATAAATAGTAATTAAATTTAAGTTTGGGCTCTGTTGTTAATTGTAACCTTATAGTAACGTAAAAGGGCTCCCTATAGTTTAGAGCATAAGCTGAGGTAGATTTTTATCCCAAAGAAAATTTTAATTATAATTGAATTTATTTAAAGAAAGAGCAATTTGTTCAGTTACACCCCTAATATATATATATATCATATATCATTATATATCATATATATATCATCACCTTGGAATTATAAGGTTCTATCTGACATTTTTGTCAAAATTTAGTTGTTCACATATTCATATTCTGTGACAACTTATTTACATTATGTGATGTTTCTTTTTTAAGTTGTGTACATTTTGGGACTTTTTTTTTAGAAAACAAAAAGATTCTATCTACAAAGTCGAATTCTAACTTGGTTCTATAAGGTTCTATCTGCGTGAGCCAATCAGCACTTCGAATGCACACACAAGGACCAATCAGGATCAGTTTTCTTTGTCATGTCGCCGGACTGCGCCGCAATAGCGGAAGAGAGCGCAGAAAAACGCTAAATCAGTGAAGAGAAGACTAAATAATTTCACACAACGCGATGTTTATTAGAAACCTCATGATCGACTATTTTATTTATGATCTTGTCAATGACTGCAGCCCAAATTCCAGGGAATTACAGTGTTTTTGTGTGTTTTGCTGTAGCTATTGCTGAGTTATTTTCAGTTAGGCACCACGCTAGCCAGCAGCGCTATTAAGAGGATAGGTCCGGGTTTTGTAGTCTATTTGCTTTATTCCAGTCACGTCATTGTCATACAAGAGTTATGTATATATTAGGTTATGTTTTAACCTTGATCCATCCTGTGTACTTGTACTGAGCTGTATGTACTATGTAGCTATAAAGCTCGCTATGGCACACAGGATTAAAGTGTATACTAAATTAAGTGAGATGAAATGTTGTTGCATAGTTTAAGTAATTTAAATATTTTAAATGTGCAATATTTTAAATTATATATAGTCAGTGAAACATTTTTCAATGTTTATTAAACTTTGTTAAACACCTTTGCTGAAGCATTGTCTTGTTTTCTTGCAGTTTTTTTTAGTCTTAAAATGTCTTAAATTTTACGATATTTAGCCTTAAAAGTCAAAAAGCCAACAATTTAATTGATTGGGTCTTAATTACAACAATAAACGTTAGCATGTTATTTCAGCCATACTGATGTCTAGAGAGAAAGCCATTTTACCTGTCCCACTTTCTGTGGAATAAAGTCCTGGTCAGATGTATTACAGTAGCTGCTTTCTGTCTAAACAAAAGGAAACTTAAACTTAAATGGCTCTTGCAATAATGTGTTAAATTACCCACCATATTCCTGCCTAAATTTAACATCTGCACTGGACAAAATATTTAGCACTGCCTTTTATGCTTAACATGAACAAGAAAAAAAATATTCATATAAAATATGAAATAAATGTCATAAAAACCATTTAACTTTCTCATGCATGTCAACACATTGTTACAACACTAATTTTATGTTTTAAAACAAATTATAAGTAAACTGTTTGTGTTTCTTGAAAATGATTGCTTCAGTTATTGTTTTGCCAGATAGAACCTTATAACTCCAAGCGAAAAGTTTTTTTTTTTTTAGAATTAGAAGGTTCTACCTGCATTTGACCCATTCCAGAAATCCCCATTTACAAATTTGAGAGGATTTTGATATTGTACATTTAGAATACATTTAGGGTCCCTGTCATTTTCATGTTTTAAAGAAACTTGTTCCCCATATAATTTTTGCTATATGGAATGCAAAAACTTTGAAGCTCAATATCTCAAAACTGCTCAGAATGCATATAGAACCTTATAATTCCAAGGTGACGATATATACAGTATATGTGTGTGTGTGTACGGTTTGCTATTATTCTAACCTCTCTCTCTTAAATCTCTCCTTCTGTACGATGAGGCACACCCATACACAGAATATTTTGCACGAGCCAGTCAGCGTCCAGAAACCTTGACTACGTGATCTCCCCTGCCCTCACAGAGACTGTAGTTCAGTGCAGTGGGACTCGGAGACGGATGCTGAACTTACCGCAACATAACTTGTTTATAGATTGCCTTTTCGACGAAGTCGAAGTGTTGTGCGTGAATGCAAAAGTAAGTTTGCAGTCATTAATTATATAGTTGATGATAAATGAATCCGTTCTTTTAAACAAGTTGCTATTATGCCCGTGATACATAGACATATACAGTCAAGTGAAAAAGAAAGTACACCCTATTGAATTCCATGGTTTTCCATATCAGGACATAATACAAAATCATCTGGTCCTTAGCAGGTCTTAAAATTTGGAAAATAAAACCTCAGATGAACAACAACACGTGACATATCACACCGTGTCATTATTTATTTAACAAAAACTAGGCCAAAATGGAAAAGCCATCGGTGTCCTTTCTTTTTCACATGACAGTCTGTGTATGCATTCATAAGCGTCCCTCTAACCCTGTAGTTCCGGGGTTCTGAACAGGTGGCCCGCATCCAGCCCGTCTGCATTAATTTTGTGGTCCGCGCGTCATGAATGAATGAGGCATTTCTATAGCGCTTTATTGTGTATTGCTGTACACCCAAAGCGCTTTACAATCATGTGGGGGGTCTCTCCTCAACCACCATCAGTGTGCAGCATCCACCTGGATGATGCAAAGGCAGCCACAGTACAACGGCGCCAGTGCGCTCACCACACACCAGCTACAGGTGGAGAGGAGAGAGAGTCATAGAGCCAATTCAGTGGAAGGGGATTATTAAGAGGCCATGACTGACAAGGGCCAGTGGAGGGAATTTGGCCAGGACACCGGGGATACACCCCTATTCTTTACGAGAAGTGCCATGGGATTTATAGGACCTCGGTTTAACGTCTCATCCGAAGGACAGTGCTTTTTTTTTGCAGTATAGTGTCCCCGTCACTATACTGGGGAGTTAGGACCCACACAGACCACAGGGGGAGCACCCCCTGCTGGTCTCACTAACCCCTCTTCCAGCAGCAACCTAGTTTTCTCAGGAGGTCTCTCATCCAGGTACTGACCAGGCTCAGCCCTGCTTAGCTTCAGTGGGAAATCAGTCTTGGGCTACAGGGTGATATGTCTGTAACATAACTTCATGCTGAAGTTTAATGTAATTTTATTATAATTTGCACTTAAAAGTAGCGCACATATTAGGCAGTGTGATTTTATGTTTGCGTCATTTAAATGCAGTTGATACTCCTGACATTTTGCATTGTGTTAATGGCAGATGGTCCTCTTAGCAGCATGAAAAACAGATTTGTATTCAAATTGTGAATGGGATAAAGCAAGCAAAAAGCACTCCCATTAAAATGAATGGAGCTGTCATCACGTCAATGAGTTCATGGAGTTTTACGAAACCTCCCGTTACAATTATGAAAGCTGGCTGCACTCCACAATGAATCTCTTACTAATATTGTGTTTATAATTTTTTTGTTTTAATGAGAGGATTCGTTTGTGTAGAACTCAATTAGCGCACTGAGCGGTACATAGCTATTGAGTGGATTCTGACTAAAAGTTAATCTAGTAGTAGCACTACTACTACTTCTAACTATGTATAGCGACCCTGAGTATAAGAAAACAATGTATCAATTTATGTAATACATATTATTGGCCTAATCAGTTGTTAAATATTAAAATATAAAGATAATATAAGCCTATACTTAATGATGCTAAATTATTAATTTAAATCATATATATATAAGCAACAAAATGTGATTATTTTAAAGGGGGGTGATTCTTTTCTATACCCACTGTATGTGTGTGTGTGTGTATACACACACACACACACACAAGACTGGAGTAATGGCTGATGAAAATTCCGCTTTGCATCACAGGAATAAATTACATTGTAAAATATAAAACTTATTTTAAATTGTAATAATACTTCACAATATTTTTTCTGTATTTTTTGATGAAAAATGCAGCCTTGGTGAGCATAAGAAACTTCTTTAAAAAACATTAAAAACCTTACTGATCCCAAACTTTTGAACGGTAGTGTGTAAAATGACTCTTTTAAAATTGTGTAGCCCAGGAGTGTCTAAACTCGAGGGCCAGTGTCCTGCAGAGTTTAGTTCCAACTTGCCTCAACACACCTGCCTGGAAGTTTCTAGTTTGCCTAGATTACCTTGATTAGCTTGTTCAGGTGTGTTTAATTGGGGTTGGAGCTAAACTCTGCAGGACAATGGCCCTCCAGGACCGAGTTTGGACAACCCTGGCATAGCCCTACACTTGAGTTCAGGTGTGTAAAATAATTTTACTTGATTACTGTACTTAAGCATTATTTTGAGGGAATTTATTCAAGTACAATTTAAACTGACTACTTGTACTTTTATTGTAAACCCAAATGTTCAAAGTAATTAAATAGATTAATTTATTTTTTAAAGTTCTACTAACTTAGATATTTTGAATTCCTGTGACTTTTTCTTAGTTAATAAAACTTGTTTGTTTTAATTAATTTGAACTACTTGTTGATGAATTAAGCATCATTTAAAAGTATAATTTCATTGTACTTATTTCAATTGTTTAAACATTAGTGAGTGCATCTGATGTGAGTTTTGAGTTTATCGGGATTAATTAATAGTTTTCAGTCACGTGACAATATTTTAATTAAAAACAGCGGTACATTCTCAAATGTTTAATGTGAAAACCCTTAAAGTGCCTTTAAAACAGTGATATAAAAAGATCAAATTCAGTACACACCTTTTTAATGATGCATGCTCTATACAGGCAAGCAGATGAGCTTGGAATATGAATGCAATACGCTAAATGGTTAAGTGATTTCTTTATAACGGTTTGCTATGGGAAAACATTTAATGTGAAACTTTGTGCACTGCGTTTATATTCTGGGTTTATCTGCTTGCCTGTGCAAAGTATGCATCATCAGTAAGGTTTACATTACTACTTAATGCAAACCTTGTAAAAAATGACTGGCGGTCAGCGGAGGTAAGCCTTGTTTTGCCCTCCATGTGGGCATTCCTATAAGAGTGTAACGTCACGTGAAAACTATGAATAGAATTTAAAAGCAGAAGGTTGTTGTAACGAACCTCATGTGCTGCTTTATCAAACGCGCCAAAACTAAAAAGAAGGAGCCACTGCGTGGTGAAGTACTGAATCTCTGCAGCAAGTTGGATCTGTGCTCTTAATTTATCGATCATAATCATCACTGGTCTCAATGTAAGTGTTAAATATGTGTTTTAAATGTGGTTTAAGGAGACGTTTGAAAAATGTGCCTGTTTTTATTCTTTTTTATGGAGTAATAGTAGACTTGCCATGGTACACTGCAAACCCGGTTATACTCAGTGAGGAGGAATAATGCTATGAAATTTTATGCCAGTTTAAAGAGGAAATATGAATTAGACTTACGTGACAGCAGTTGTATATCTATTAATTTACTAATGAATAAAATTAACCTAAAATACCATATAGTCGCCTGAAGGGTGTTACACGTTTATGAGACAGCAAACATGCCCACAGAGTGAACAGACTTTACTTGAAAGTCACATATGAGGTGAAACTGATAGAAAAGCATGTTTCAAATGCTCAAATAACGTTAAAAGGTGTGTATTTTAATTTGGTCCAGCTAGTGTGAATCCTAAACCCGTGTCTCAGATGTTTGACCTGTGCCATTGCATTTTTTGTTTTCTTCCTTTAACCAAACTGCATGAGAAAAGATTTTATGCAGTTTATTTTTAAGCAATTTCACTTTGTATTGAGATAATTCAGTATGATGAAACAAGAATCTAATTTCTTTTATTTTCAGTTTATTTATTTTTTTTGCTAGGTTACGTCTACTTTTTTATTTTTTTTATTTTTTTTTATACTGGAGTACAATTTAAAGTTGTACTTTTTAAAAAACTTTTACTCAAGTATGTTTTTGGCCAGACACGGAGTAACATTTTCAGCATCTGTATTTTCACTTGAGTACTTGTTACATCTCTGCAAACTAAAAATATGTAATTTCCTGAAAAAGGCACTGTATATTCCTTGTGCAAAATTTATTAATTTTTAATCAGTAGAACTTGTGGCTGAGAGTAAGTGACACGAGCTAGTGGGAATAGACCCTTATCGTAAAGCAGTGGTCCCCCTAAACCCTGGTCCTGTAATACTCTAACAATACACATTTTAAATGTCTTTCTCATCTGACACAACCATTTGAGGTCCTGAGGTCTCTACTAACAAGCTGATGAATTGAATCAGGTGTGTTTGATTTGGGGAAAATACAACAAGTGTGGAGCTAGGGGTACTACAGGGGTCCCCAAAAGGTAGCTGAAGGACCAATTATAAACTCCCATCTTCAGTGGAGAACAAGACATGGGGCAATAGCAGCAAGCAGACAAAGGGCACACTTGGATCCAATAGTAAAAAGATTGTGTCATTCTTCTTGTTGTCCACTTTGATAATTATGAAATTATGTATTCATAATTATTTCATTATAAAAGAAGAATGACACACACTACACACAGACAGACACACACACAGACACACACTACAACCACAAACCTCAGTATGTTGAGTTGATTTGGACTCTTCAGTCCAGTAGATAGAAGCTTCACTCCTGAATCCTGCAGGTCATTGTTACTCAGGTCCAGCTCTCTCAGGTGTGAAAGGTTTGAACTCAGAGCTGATGCCAGAACAGCACAACCTTCCTCTTTCACCAAACAGCTGGATAATCTACAACAACAGTGTTCATGTTAGTGTGCTTCATTTTTAGAGATGATTTAGATCCTATTTCTGGGATTAGTAGAACAGCAGTAGGAACATGGTGTGTGTGTGTGTGTGTGTGTGTACCTACTTAATCATATTTTGGAAAAATTACCCATGAAGTGAGCTAAAATTGCCAAAACCTTCTTTTAAGATCTTAGGATGTCCTCATTCATAAAACCAAGATAATAATAATAATAATAATATAAACGTTTTTTTTTATTCTAAAAATGTGTTTAGGTAAGTTTTATGATGTGGGTTAGAGTTAGGAGCTATAGAGTTATAGCTTAGTACAAAAATTAGTCTATATATTGTACAGATTTAGATGGCCAAGTAATGGCTAGTTCACACTACAGGATTTTAAGCCCAATTTAAGCCTGATTTGCAAGTTAATGAGCTCCCCGACATGTCGGGCTGTGATCGGGGGAACATCAGCGTGTGATCAGCGCTCGGCAATCTTTATGTGTGAACTACTCAACAACGCATCAAAGAGGCTTGAACAGCACAGCGATCTGCCGACGTTTTAAGTTGTGTAGTGTGTAGTGTCTAGGCTTAAGTGTGTGTGTGTGTGTGTGTGTGTGTGTGAGTGAGAGAGAGAAAGAGAGAGATTAGTAACAGAGTCCAGTACAGTAAGATGTACTAAGCAAGATAAATAAAATAAACAATTAAATAAAACAACATATATGTAATATACATTATAATAATCAACAGTGATCTTCAACTTGCCAAATCAAACTCTTCAAACATTTTCAAAAGGCCCTCCAACTGAATTTATTGAAATCAATGTGCCGGCTGATAAATGAGAGTACTGTCTGCACAAAACTCAGCAGTGAGAGTGAGTTCAATCACTTTGCAGTCTTTGACACAATCTCTGCTGTTGAACTTTCACACCAAACACAAATATTCTGCATGAACAAGATTTTAAATAAACTAAATAAACAAATGAAAACAGGGAAAAACATTCCCTACAAACCAAAGTTCTTCTGTGAGCATGTCAGACATACAAGTGAATAAGATTTTAGCTTTGGGTCATATGTATGGAAGTGTTAAAATAATAAAAACTGTTCCCTTTCAGTCGGTCACTTTCGACGTTACGTCGGATGACCGACGAATTGGGATCTCGCTTTGAGAGACCAATCCAATTCGAGTGTAAACTAAACGAGCCAATGCACATTGGCATGTGATTATTGCATCCAGCTGTCGCTGATCACAGCGTGAGTATAATTAGGCAGCTGGTGCAGCGCATATTCAGCTTTGTGCTTCGGAGCCAAGCGGCCCTGTTTGTGTTGGAGGCGGCCATCTCCCCTGTTCACTTCAGCAAAATAAAAGAGCAGTTCTAAAAGAGCATTCACGGGTGGAACGTCTTTTTAAAGATGCGTCTTTTTAAAGATGCCCTTCCATCCGTGCGTTTCTGGGAACGCTTCAGCACTGGCTCCATGGCTGAGTCCCGAGATGGGCGTAGCAACGCAGCACTCACCGGGTCCAAGTCACACCGGCCTGCCGCCAAACCTTCACCCCGTGGTCAGACCTGGCGTTTCTCCGGGCAGGAGTGCCCCTAGAACAGGTCTCCAGGCATGCTGTGGTTCACACGGATGCCTCAACCACCGGCTGGGGGGCCACATTCGGTTTGGACGGGCCCCCAACTGCACTGGCACATCAATTGCCT
>NW_015644654.1:0-587 GCF_001515625.1 Sinocyclocheilus rhinocerous | reverse complement strand
CTCGGCTCCTCAGTGAAAACCTGAATATGCGCTGCATCTGCTGCCTACTTATACTCACGCTGTGATCAGCGGCAGCTGGATGCAATAATTGCATGCCAATGTGCATGGGCTCGTTTAGTTTACACTCGAAGTGGATTGGTCTCTCTAAGCGAGATCCCAATTCGTCGGTCATCTGACGTGACGTCTCCGTTCCCTCCTTCAGGGAACGAGGGTTACCATACGTAACCGAGACGTTTTTTCCTGTCTGCACCGAAGTTGCACATGGAGCTGCTGTTGTCTCTGAACTCTATGAATTTTTACAATTATCAAAAAAATTTGGCCTTTAAATAAAATGTTTGCAGTTCATGAACCCTTTGACCTACTGGAATATTCCACAAACATTCACACTTTCATCCTGTGTGACACAATTTATACTCAACAACAGATTTTTGTCTGTATTTTGCACGTTTACATACAACATTAGTTTGCAATGTTGAATAAAGTATCCAATAACCATATTCAAGTAAAAGTAAATATACATTTATGGAAATTGACTGAAATAAACATTTACATTTACATTTAGTCATTTAGCAAACGCTTTTATCCAA
>NW_015644653.1:0-460 GCF_001515625.1 Sinocyclocheilus rhinocerous | reverse complement strand
CGAGACTTTTTTCCATTTACAGTGCTTCATTGGGAGTATGAGGGTGCTATAGAGTTCTTTTGATGTGATTTGCTATTTTCTGATGGCGGTTTCTTAACAGAATCATGGGTAATGTTGTTTTTCACCAGGAATTTATCATAAAAAGTTAGCATAAAATATTAATTCCCTTATGGAGAAAATACATGGAATTTTTACTTCTGGAACCCGACTGTTGTACTCTGTAAAGGGATGGTTCACCAAAAAATGAAAATTCAGTCAGTCGCTTATGGGATTGTAATATATCTACTCCTCTGAGAAAATTGTTTTATTCTGTTAATACACATGAAAAGGTTTTTAATCAAGTCAATCCATATTTTAGCTTTAGAATTTTTAGGAAAAGTGGGTTTTAAAAAGTGGTCGACTGATATATCACCAAGGCCGATATATCAGCCGATATTTGGCATTTTTAAAATATCGGCAT
>NW_015644652.1:0-556 GCF_001515625.1 Sinocyclocheilus rhinocerous | reverse complement strand
CACCAGTGGTAATGTATAATATAGTTTGTTACTGATCACAACTGTGTTTTAATGAAATAATAGGAAGAACTTCAAAATCACTTTGCACACCAGTTTAGAACATCTGAGCTGTTTAGACACACAGACATCAAGGATGAACGTCGGTACTGTTTAGACACGCAGACATCAAGAATCAGCATATGAATCTCAACAATGGTGACGAGCATCAGACAGATTCATGCTGCAGTGCATTCTGGGTGCACCAATCATAACTCATCCATGGCTCCCAGCATGCATTGCGACATGAATAAATTATGCAGCTGCATTGTCTTAGTATTTTCTTTTTCTTTTATTTTTTGTTGTGACTTTTTACTGCCTTGTTTTGTCACGTTCAAAAATCACATAAACATTATCAGAATATTTTGTCACCATTGCTGAGATTCACATGCTGATTCGTCATGTCTATGAGTGCCAGAATTGAAACCTCTTTATGAACCATATTTATAAAAGTCGTTTAAGAAAGTTTTTCTCACATTGTTATCTCATATAATTACAACAATATAGAAAGCATAAGAGC
>NW_015644651.1:400-515 GCF_001515625.1 Sinocyclocheilus rhinocerous | reverse complement strand
GGCTCAACTGAGGATTCCGAGGTCTCTCCTCCTCGTTTTGACACTGATTTCCCTCCGTATTCTGGCCCTTATGTCCCGCCATAGTCAGCTCACCCTCAGCCATGATGCAGGGGGC
>NW_015644651.1:0-267 GCF_001515625.1 Sinocyclocheilus rhinocerous | reverse complement strand
GAATTCGGGGCGCGTGAAGGGATCCATGGGGTAAACACAACGGAAAGAAAAACACTGAGGAAAAACCGGAAAACAAACGGAGGGGAGAACACGGAAGTTAAACTTTTTTTGGGTCGGTTATTCTGTCACGGGCAGGGTGTTCCAGAGATCAGGCAGGACGACGAAGATGACGAATAAAAGGATATTTAATGATATGACAACAGGCGATCCAAACAGGGTAGCCATCAACACACAGGGTAACATTCACAATAACCGACAAACTAGAAT
>NW_015644650.1:440-560 GCF_001515625.1 Sinocyclocheilus rhinocerous | reverse complement strand
GGAGAGATCAAAACAAAACAACGGTCACTAATTAGAAGTATAAAATGAGGATTTCTAAAGTAGAATGTCAGAGGATTTCGATATAAGCCAAGAGGAGACTGGTTTTCCTTTGCTAAAGTA
>NW_015644650.1:0-229 GCF_001515625.1 Sinocyclocheilus rhinocerous | reverse complement strand
TATTAGATGGATAGCCTAAATGTCCTAAGGTGCGTTGTCATTGTTTTTTTTTTTTTTTTTTTTTTTATGGATGGGCGATTTTTTTTAAGTTCTTTTGGACTGAAGCAATGCAACACCCGCTGAGTGGCATTAAACAGCTTGAAAGATCAAAGACAATTTTTTTTATATAACTCAGACTGGATTTGTCTAAAAGAAGAAAGTCATATACACCTAGGATGCCTCGGGGGTG
>NW_015644649.1:398-512 GCF_001515625.1 Sinocyclocheilus rhinocerous | reverse complement strand
GGACGATATCGCTTCGTCATGACTGGAGCTGATCCGTGCTGGTCGTTGAGGAAATGAATCAACTTCGCGCTGTCGATCGCCGGATCGGCTTTCACCGTGGACGAAGCGGAGTCC
>NW_015644649.1:0-257 GCF_001515625.1 Sinocyclocheilus rhinocerous | reverse complement strand
GCCGTGTGTGATGCTGTGTGTTTCGTTGTGAAAGCGAAACTACTTTGTTTAGCCTTCCAAAAGAGGACACGACTAGAAATCAGTGGTTAAGTTGTATTTACAACACTGTTCCAGAACAGTTCAACCCAAATATTCAGATGTGTGCAGCGCATTTTATGGAGGACTGTTTCCTGATCCTGGTAGAGTAGCCTACAATGCCAGGTGTTCTGACTCAGACTGTAAGTACGTTTTTTATATTTATAGAATTTGCCACTGAT
>NW_015644648.1:66132-66249 GCF_001515625.1 Sinocyclocheilus rhinocerous | reverse complement strand
AGGATCTATGATCGATTCACTGTCTGCCGCTGGCCTCTACTTAAATTTTTTTTTTAAAAAAACAAAAAAAAACTTACATTTAACGAACAAAAAATACTCCAAATGTTTTTCTAAATT
>NW_015644648.1:60409-66031 GCF_001515625.1 Sinocyclocheilus rhinocerous | reverse complement strand
GTTACTTTTAAAATGTATTCCGTTACAGTTACAAATTACTTCATTAAAAAAGTATTCAGTAACGTAATCCAAGTACCACAATATAAAAGTAATGTAATCTGATTACTTTTGGATTACTTCAAGTTACATATGTAAATAAGTCAAAGTACTTTTATTTAACTATGACTTTAAAATTAAAACTAAAAAAAACTATAGTAAAAACTATTTGAAACTATTAAAAATCGTGTCTTGTTTCACCATCTAGATATTACAGCCCGTATATTTATATAAAAGGCTATGCAGATAGTGGCTATACAGTTTAGTATTACAGTTTTTTATTTTTTATTTTATTTCTTTAACATGTACAAGTAAAAATAAATATATAGTTTATACACAACATTAAAAAATTTACACCAAATACATATTAGTCTCTTTTAAAATAAGCCTACATGTCGAAATGCATGTGAAATGCTATGATCTTTCTTTATTTCATTGACTGATCCGGGGTGTGGGGACTCTCATGTTAATTTCCACATTTTCAGGCTTTTTCTGCTAAAAAACTTACAACTGCAGTCATGCACACCATGGAATTTTAAATCACTAACAAACACAAAATTTTAGCTCACATGATGATTTCCATGCTAGTCGGACTCGTACCTGCAAATGTTCAAGTTGGTTGCGTAGCCTTTGTTAAAGCAAGAGTCTTTGTGCATAGCTTACGCTGTACAACTATGTAATTTCCTTTATCCTCTTTGAAAACAAAATAACTGTGAAATTTCCAGACATGAAAACGTTTTTTTCACAGCAGGAAGCGACGTAATGAATTCATCCCGCGTTTGAGGAGAATAATTGTAGACGGGTGTTATTTGCGCACGCACCAGCAGGCGGCTCACGTGAGTCAACATGTGTCAACAGAACCAGGAACTAGAGCCCCGACTTTTTTACGCCCCTAGTAGTGGTTCAACGGATCACAAATCTCACGGTTCGGATCACATTACGGTTTTTGACCCACGGATCGGATCATTTTTCGGATCAGCAAGAAAATAAAAAATATTTCAATTTAACTTGCTTTCCATTTATTACTTAAATTAATCTACTTATCTTAAATTAATCTTAAAAAGTACTTAGTTAATCTAGTAGTATTTGCTGTGGTATCAAATAAGAAAGTTTAAACATGATTAAAGAGACAAGAGAACAGATTTTCTCTGACACTTTTTTACCTACTGCGTTGCATAAAATATTAAACTAATTTCGTGTCTTAAGATAATTCATATAAATTCAAGTCAAAGTCAATAAAGCCAAGACTCTTGACAAGACGAATAAAACAGCATACACTTTTGTGCAGACTACACTTTTATTTGTTAGCCTATCTCTCTTTCTTTCAGTAGCGGAAATTTAAATGACAGCGGGTCAACAAAGAGTGAATATATAGTTGGGAGCGGGTGGGTGCGGAATAAAACCTTGCGGGAGCAGGACTAAAAAAATTGTATTTATATCTCTTTAATAGTAATAGTAATAATATCTCTTTGGATTTGAGACTTTAGTCTTTGCAACTTTACAGATCTTCTTTATGCACCAAGAGCTTGTAACACTCCAAAGAAAAAGGAAAAATTGAAATCGCATCATATGACCCCTTTAATAAACATGTCTTCTTGACATTGTGTCATTGTCAACCCTGTTTACTATAGAGGTAAAGATTAAATTTTATATTTTAATCATCATTTAAATTCGTCGAATCATTAAGAAGAAACATTTTTAAAAATCCCTTTCTTTCAGATTCTCACCTTCAGTTCTACAGTGCTTCATACAGCACAGATTAAAAGAAAATGAAATGAAAATGAACAAAATCTCAAAAAGTCACGAATATGAACAAAATCTCAAAAAGCCAAGAACATGAACAAAATCTCAAAAAGTCATGAAAATGAATGTAAAAAGGGAGTCATGAAAATGAATTTAATTTGATTGTTATTTTAAAATTATTTATTTTCATTTAACATGATTTATGATTTAATTAATCGTTAGCTTTTCATTAAGCTCACAAACCCCCTGCAGTTCCTTTGCGAACCCCAGTTTGGGAAACCTTGATGTAGCCTAATATAATGTTTAATACACTTCATGTTATTAATTACAATCAATGGAATATATTTTCTTACTCTTTGTATTTTTACATCATTATGGTACAATATTATCCAATTTAAATCAATGTGATAAACGAGTTAGGACAAAAGTAATCTAAAAGTGGTAACACTTTAGAATACTGTTCCATCGCTAATATATAACTTCACAGGAACAAATGACTAATGCATTATTAACATTCTAGTAGCTACTATTAACTAACAAGAAACTCTGATTAATGATTTAGTAAGCAGTGTTGGGCAGTAACACATTACTGTAATTTGATTACTTTTTTGAATAACGGAGTAATTTAACGCGTTATAATTTATAAAAAAGTAATTAGATTATGTTAGCCAAGGTCTCTATACGTTACCACTGCGTTACATGATATATATATATATATCTTGTTTTATCTACTTTTTAATTAATAATAAAAAAAAGCTTAGCACATCAACAATCATATGTAAGATTAAATAGGATTAACGCTGTCCATTAATGTATGATTACGGGACCCAGATTTCTTTAGTACCAAATAAAAATGACTTTAACACAATAAAGTTATCACGAAAGCTATCACGAAAACAAATTCCTCGTATGTGTAAACATACCTGGCAATAAAGCTCTTTCTGATTCTATCAATATCCTCTTTAGTTATTCTCTTCACCACAGAATCTGATGTTAGACACTGCAAAATGCAATATCAATTTCAATATCAAGTAAACAGCTTTTCAGAAACATCTTCACAATCTTATTTTGTGGATATGGAATTCACATTACCGTTCATTCAACTTGAAGTTTCAGATATTTAGATGGACACATAAACCAAGGATGTTGTTTTTCCATGCTAAACTTTTAGTTCGTTTTTTTTTATTATAAAGCTACAACTTATCATGTGTCTTCATTTATCTTAATTTCCATATTTACATGCTGCAACTTTGTGTGATTTGAAATATTTGACTAATACATTCAATCGTTTTTCTCCTCTAATCCTCACACACACAAAGACTGTTGATGCTGATCAAATACCACGCGAGTCTATAATTTTAATTTGTTTTAATTTATTTGTGCAGATCGGCTTTTTTTAAGGAAAACAAATCAGCTCACCTTTTAGTCAGTATATACGCCCTGATTTGGACAGTTTATCTGTTTTTAGATCTTCACAGGTGCGGAACCTAGGTGTTCTTGTCGACCAGCATTTAAAATTTGATAAACATATCTCCTCCGTTATCGGATCCAGTTTTTATCAACTTCGTCTACTGTCTAAAATCAGACTTTCTCACTCCAAAAACTCTAGAAATGGCTGTTCATGCGTTTGTTACATCTCGACTAGATTACTGCAATTCCTTATATTGCGGTATATCTAAATCTCAAATTGCGCGCCTTCAGCTAGTCCAAAACGCTGTGGCCAGACTTCTTCTGAAGTGTCGCAAACATGAACACATTACTCCAATTCTCAGATCTCTACACTGGTTGCTGGTTCATCAGAGAATAGACTTCAAAATTCTACTCTTTGTTTTTAAATCGTTACATAACCTAGCTCCTGTCTACCTCTCTGAACTTCTTCATTTATACACTCCATCTAGAAGCCTAAGATCTTGCGACCAGGCTTTGTTGGTAGTTCCACATGTTAGACTTAAGCGTAGAGGGGAGCGTGCATTTGCGGTGGCAGGGCCACGGCTTTGGAATACCCTGCCTTTAGAAATTAGAATGGCCCCTTCTCTGCCTGTCTTTAAGTCCCTGCTAAAAACCTATCTGTTTTCCTTAGTGTATTGATTACTGTTATTCGGTAATTTTTTAATGGGTTGTTCATATTTTTATTTGGCTTGTTTTCTGTGTATGTTTTTATAAGTTTCTCTTCTGTAAAGCACTTTGGTCAGCCTAGCGGCTGCTGTAAATGTGCTATACAAATAAAATGAACTTGAACTTGAACTTATTGCACGTTATGCCAAAACACACCCATGACTCATTAAGATAATAGGGACAACACTTTTAGACCATGCGCCAGGCACACCGACTGTTTTTCCCGTCGTGAAACTAGCAAACGTGGATTCGGACACGACCTAGGTGCACCTGCGCCTTGCACTTTAGACCATGTGCTTAGATCGTTAAAATAGAGCACATGGTCAGAATTATATTGGCACCCTAAGAAAATATGATCAAAGAAGGTTGTGAAAATAAACCTGTATTTTTATTTTATTTTTACCTTTTGATCTTTCAAACAAAAAATAAGGTAAATAAAAGTAAATAAAATTTACCTTTTGGAATAAAAAATCTAAATAGTTAACAATGCAGATATGTTTTCACAGGCCTCTTTGTTCATATCTACCAAGTGTGCCAATAATTCTGATATATAAAGACTGGAAACACAATGTTAATCTGAAGTTAAACCTGCTTCCTGGTAGGTTTAATTTATGCCTCAATTTAGTCCTGAAGTAACTCTAGTCTTACTCCAGGAAATCAGCCTATTAAATTCTGGACTAGACTAAGTCTAAGACTATTTAAAATAGGGCTAGACGATATGGCCAAAATTTATATCACAATATATTTCTTAACTTCGGTTGATACAATATAAACAATATTTTCAAAAAATCCTCAGAAAAAATGTCAAGAGCGCCCACAACAATTGTCTGTACCTACAATTTATGAAAAATTAATTTGCCAAGTCTATGAAACCTCCTATAAAACTATATAATATTTTAGAAAACAAATGGAACAAATAAATGAATGGTCACCTTTTATTTGTATTTAGCCTTCATACAAATGAGAAATGTGAAATCACAGTCAAATAAACATAAGACTCTCAGTCTCACCTTATTAATATAAATATATTTAACTTTAAACTATAACATAGGCTGATTATTCTTATAGATTGAAACAAAAGTGCTTCAGCCAGGATAAAGAATATGAAAAGTGCTCGGAGTTGTGGCAGAAAACAGAAAAAAAAAGTGAGCAACAACAAAAACATGTTGCTGTAGACAGACTCATTCTCTGCCAGCAGGAGGCGCTTTAGAGCAAAGACTAGACTGTGCACTCCTAATACTTATGAATGGGAGAAAGTGCAACGCCCAATATGGCGAATAAGCCCCGCCTACTAAATGAAAAAGCCAATCGTTGATTAGTAAAGTCATCACGTCACTGCACAGCTGCAGTTAGAAGCTCCGGTTCCTATAGAAACAGGCAGTGTTCGCAAACTCGCGCTCATGACTGCGCATGTGCTTTGGCTGCTCTAGCCTGAAAAATAAGCCCTTTTTATCGCTATTTAAACATAAGAAAGAACAATTATGATGCAGTTGTTGTAAGTTTTCATTGGTGATTTCAAATATGAAATTTAATTGTAAGCTTGGTGAACAGTTTTGGAGAATTTGATGTTTCCTCATTCAAAGAGATAGGAGCTGCACTTGCATTCCCGGGAGGCTTTTTAAAGATGGCCAAGTGAAATAACTTGTTTTAAAGGCACAATATGTAATTTTTCGCTGCTAGAGGGTGCATATTCATAACAAACAAAGAGACAAAGGCGTAGTTTGATGA
>NW_015644648.1:53705-57220 GCF_001515625.1 Sinocyclocheilus rhinocerous | reverse complement strand
AAATGTGAAATCACTGTCAAATAAACATAAGACTCTCAGTCTCACCTTATTAATATAAATATATTTAACTTTAAACTATAACATAGGCTGATTATTCTTATAGATTGAAACAAAAGTGCTTCAGCCAGGATAAAGAATATGAAAAGTGCTCGGAATAAACAGAAAAAAGAGTGAGCAACAACAAAAACATATTGCTGTAGACAGACTCATTCTCTGCCAGCAGGAGGCGCTTTAGAGCAAAGACTAGACTGTGCACTCCTAATACTTATGAATGGGAGAAAGTGCAACGCCCAATATGGCGAATAAACCCCGCCTACTAAATGAAAGAGCCAATCGTTGATTAGTAAAGTCATTGCGTCACTGCACAGGTGCCTTTAGAAGCTCCGGTTCCTATAGAAACAGGCAGTGTTCGCAAACTCGCGCTCATGACTGCGCATGTGCTTTGGCTGCTCTAGCCTGAAAAATAAGCCCTTTTTATCGCTATTTGAGCAAAAGAAACTGCGGTCGTCACCGGTCTATTAAAACGCACAACATTTTAAAGCGTCTTTGGTGTTTCCATGTTTTCTACAAAACAAAACCGGAAATCGAGGGGTTCTGACGTCATTGGCAGGCGACACAATGACACTATAGACACATCCGTGTCACTAGTTAAAATTGCTTATTTCTATGGATTTAAACATTCTTCGGAACATTTGGGATAATGTAAGTACTAGACTTGTGCCGGTATTCGGTAATGCGATATATCACGGTAATGAATATGCACAATGTTGTTATCGTGGGCACTTCTAAATACTGTGAATAATTATATATTACAAATTATTCTGAATTTTGAATGCATTTTAAGAATACTTTTCACACTGGAGAGAAACCGTATCACTGCACTGCATGTGGGAAGTGTTTCATTCAGTCATCTTCTCTACACAGTCATACAAAAAACATTCACAGTAAGTATTCAAGATTCAGCTGAGATTCTGATAAAAATAAGATAAAAAAAGTTCCTCCCCAAATAACTGTCAAAACATTTTATTATTGTGCTTTCTTATTTTTCTTCACTGTTGTTTTTAAAATGACTAATTATTCTTCCACTTAAGATGTATTTAGAAAATGAAGATGCAAGATATACTGTCACGTAGCTTTGCAAATGATCCTTCTGTGCTTCTCTTGTAAGAAGGGATGGTACCAGAACATGTTATTTAATGGGCCCTTTTTTCATGAAAAAAAGAATACCATTAAAGAACTGGACTGATGTGCAGTATTGTGAGAATAGTAATAGTTAAAATCTTAATGATACCCAGGGCTCGAATTGAGGGGGGATGGCATCCCCTTGATAGAGAAAAATGACAAAAAGCATCCCCTCAGTAAAACCACCATTGCCCCTTACCATCCCCTTTAGATTAATGTGTATTATGTAAAACTTATCATGCAAATTAAATGTTAAAATACTCTACTGATAATTCACGAACTAAATAACGGCAATTGGCCAATCAGAACTTGGTACTGTATGAAGCTGCGCACAGCTGAAGCAAGTTTTCGCACAAAATGATTCAAGCGCAACTTTAGATTTTTTTTTTTTTAAAAGAAGACAACAAAAGGTATGGCTTTTCCTTGATTAGAATTTAAAGACATTTCCCTGACACAATGTTATTTTACTGTATGTGTGACTGTAAGGGACTGAGAGGCGATACGAGAGCTGACATTATCAAGCATGTCACCGACTTTGAACAAGACGTGTTTTTGTTTGTTTGTTGCAAAGTCCAAAAGCATTCACTGCACAATTAAGCCTATTAGAATGCAGTTAGAATGCCCTTATACTTCAAGCAATGAAAGAAAAAATACCCATGTATGAGTTTTTGTTTTTATATTCATTGCACAAGCAATTTACTTTTCTGAATATCAACACTAGTGCGCGAGCACAAATGTGCTATTAATTATTATTATTATTTATTTATTTTACAGTGCATGCATAGGAACATGGTGTTTCGTTCCTTGAATAAATCAGTTTTTGAACGAATCTGTTTGTTTCTGTTTATTTATAAAGCACAATTAAAACAATGTAAGTTGACCAATGTGCTGTACAATCTCTAAATAAAAATTACACGGTATTAACTTTCAGGCAAACAATGACAAACAACAACAAATGTTATAAAAAAAAGCCTCTTGCTAATTAGTCTGCAGAACCAAACGCTAATTCAAGTAAATGCACTTTCAATTTTAGTTTAAAATATCTTAATGACGGAGCCAGTCTGAGACGTAGAGGTAGCTTATTCCAGCGCTTCGGAGCTGCTACAGCAAATGCCTGTTCACCACTCAATTTTAATCTAGTCCTTGGAATGTCTAGGATCATTTGATTTGCTGATCTGAGAGACCTGGGTGGTTTGTATATACGAAGGAGATCCACTAAATATGGTGGGGCCAAATTATGCAATGCTTTATATACAACACTCAATAGTTTAAAATCAATTCTAAACTGCACTGGCAACCACTGAAGTGACGCTAAAATCGGTGTTACATGCTGTTTTTTACTAGTACCTGTTAAAAGCCTAGCAGCCGCTTTTTTGAACCAATTGAAGACGATTTAACAATACTTGGCTAATACCCACATACAGTGAGTTACAGTAATCCAGTTTTACAGAAATAAAAGCATAAATAATCCTTTCAAAATTACTGGAGAACAGAAACGGTTTAACCTTTGCTATTGATCTTAAATACTAGAAACAAGATTTGACCACAGAGTTGATCTGTTTATCAAATTTCAAAGAACTATCAAATTGGACACCAAGGTTCTTCACCACAGATTTACAGAAGGGAGCTAAATTGCCCAAGTCAAAAGAGTTTTGGGCGTCAGGAGCCCCGAACCAGATTATTTCAGTTTTGCTTTCATTCAAATTCAGATAATTTTGTGACATCCAAGATTTAACTTCATGTAAACAACTCAAAAGTGACTCAAAAGAGCTTTTATGCTGTTTCTGCAAAGGCACTCAAATACCTGAGTGCCATCTGTGTAACAATGAAAAGATACTCCATGTTTATGAAATATAGAACCTAAGGGTAAGATATATAATGAAAACAAGACTGGGCTGAGAATGGATCCTTGTGGAACCCCACTAGCCAATGGGGCCGTTTTAGAGTAATGTTGACCAAAATGGACTTAAAACGTCCTATTAGAAAGAAAGGATATGAACCACTCAAGTGCCATACCCCGGATTCCCATCTTTTCTAGACGACAGACAAGAATATTGTGATCAATGGTATCAAATGCTGCACTGAGATCTAGTAAAACTAAAACCACTGAGCTGCCTGAATCAATCGAAATAAAAATATCATTTAAAACTTTCAATAAGGCCGTTTCTGTACTATGACTTGCTTTAAACCCTGACTGAAATTTTTCAAAGATCTCATTTTGAACTAGAAAGGTCTGCAATTGGTTTAATGCGACTTTTTCTGGAATTTTAGATAAAAATGGCAATTTAGAAATAGGTCTGTTATTAGATAAAACATTTGGATCCAAATTAGTT
>NW_015644648.1:36285-48317 GCF_001515625.1 Sinocyclocheilus rhinocerous | reverse complement strand
AATAATCCTTTCAAAATCACTAGAGGACAGAAACGGTTTAACCTTTGCTATTGATCTTACATAGAAGAAACAAGATTTGACCACGGAGTTGATCTGTTTATCAAATTTCAAAGAACTATCAAATTGGGCACCAAGGTTCTTCACCACAGATTTACAGAAGGGAGCTAAATTGCCCAAGTCAAAAGAGTTCTGGGCGTCAGGAGCCCCGAACCAGATTATTTCAGTTTTGCTTTCATTCAAATTCAGATAATTTTGGTGACATCCAAGATTTAACTTCATGTAAACAACTCAATAGTGACTCAAAAGAGCTTTTATCCTGTTTCTGCAAAGGCACTCAAATACCTGAACGTCATCTGCGTAACAATGAAAAGATACTCCATGCTTATGAAATATAGAACCTAAGGGTAAGATATATAATGAAAACAAGACTGGGCCGAGAATGGATCCTTGTGGAACTCCACTAGACAATGGGGCCGTTTTAGAGTAATGTTGACCAAAATGGACTTAAAACGTCCTATTAGAAAGAAAGGATATGAACCACTCAAATGCCATACCCCGGATTCCCATCTTTTCTAGACGACAGACAAGAATATTGTGATCAATGGTATCAAATGCTGCACTGAGATCTAGTAAAACTAAAACCACTGAGCGGCCTGAATCAATCTAAATAAAATAAATAGAATCGAGAATCAAAATAGAATAGAATCGAAATAAGAATCGAGTGAGCCAGTGATTCAATGGTCCATTCAGATGGACTCACTTGTTTTGTTTCTAATTGAATCAGCTGTTTTGAACAAATTGTTTGATTTGAATGATTCGATAAATCATTTATTAAAGGGATAGTTCACCCAAAAATGAAAATTTTATGTTTATCTGCTTACCCCCAGGGCATTCAAGATGTAGGTGACTCTTCAGTAGAACACAAATTATGATTTTTAACTCCAACCGTTGCAGTCTGTCAGTCGTATAATGCATGGCAATGGTAACAAAATCTATGAGAGTAAAAAAAACATGCACAGACAAATCCAAATTAAACCCTGCGGCTCGTGACGACACATTGATGTCCTAAGACACGAAACAATCGGTTTGTGCGAGAAACCGAACAGTATTTATATAATTTTTTACCTCTAATACACCACTATGTTCAACTGCCTTGAGCGTGCGCACGGCATCCGGTGCGTGAGGTTTGTACGCGCTCTGGCGTAGTTTACGCAAGCGCCGGAAGTGATCTCTCGCGCGTATATACGTTATTCCCTGCCACTGTGAAGATCTAAAGATATTTAGACGTACAGATCATCACAATGGAAGACGATTTTGATATATCAACAGACCACGTGGATTTTTTTGCCCAACCGTATTTATTTGAACCAGAATACTCAGATCAAGAACTCAGAGAGATGGAGGAAGCATCTGCTGCAGCAGCACGTCTTCAAGCCTCAGAGAGACAGAGATCTCTTCAAAAGTGGTGGTGTTCTTGTAGTAAGTGTTGTGAGATGCCAACAGAAGTGGAGAGCATCTGTTGTCACGAATGGAACATAGCAATGCCACAACTACAAGACGCCGACGAGGACATTGCCGAGGGTGTCCCATCACACCTGCCTGACTGAAGATCCAGACTTTTCTCTGCTGTTGAGCCACAGTGTTTTGCACGTTGTGTTTAGCTTGCCACGTATAAACTGGAGGCGACGTCCAAGGCCAGAGGGACCCAATGGCACGCTGTCAATAGAGTGAGTAATGTGTTGTATTTGTAATGTTATTGCAACGATTACAGGGGTGCATATGAACATATGAGATTATAGTGTGCCATCCGCAAGAAATACCCATCCCCCTCTGGACGTTATGTGGGCTTCACAGAAGCAGACAATGCATTTGCAATGTTGTAGAAATTTGAATTGAACTCTTATAATTTGTAACTATGTTCTATATATTTTCAATATTTATTACTTGTAATGTAAGCCTTTTTCTTATTTTATAGGCATTACCATTTATTATCGATTTATGAGCAATCAATGACTTTGTGAAATTTTTGGCTGGTGTCATTATAATGTACATTTCAGTTGTCTTTGAATTCCTAAAATAAAACAAAATTGTCAATACATGTTAATTTCTATATGCAATACTAAACAGTCTGTACTTATAATGGTTTCATTATATAGAGATAGATAGACAATTAGAATAAAGAGTAATGCCATTACATGAAAGCAAGTATTTTACCAGTTTATTTTCTTTATCCATAGATTCACAAATGAACAGTTATCAAATCACTGAAAAAAATGTAGTTATAAACCAAATTATAAACAACTTAAAACCTATTATAAGTAAATAAGGAACCAAATGCAATACGATGTTTAATAGATCAATTATAATTTAAATATCTCAATTACTGAATTTTTCCTATAAGCTTTTTGTTAAATACTCCTCATTTAGTTATTTAACAGATATATTGACTTTTGGATACTACTGTAACAGGCAATGTCAAACACCATACACACACCCCTAAAGAAAACCACCATGCAATGTGGAACTTATTAGCGTCACTTCGTAAAGTTAACCTACACTGTTGTCGGTCTGTAAAAAACTACTTTGAGAATCGTGACAAATGCTTTGCGACTGTGTCTTCCTTAGATGGTTTGGTCTGCTGCGATATGTTTTTTGGGACAGATTGTATTACCAAATGTGAAGAAGAGTCCTTGTAAATAATAGTGCTGTCCATGCGCCTCTCAAATACTCAACGTACAAGATCATCTCTGAAATTTTGAGTTGGGGACTCGTACAGTTTTCGGCCACCCACTGTTTAGAGTGCTTGGGGAACACTACACTGAACCGTGGCGTACCTACCAAAAAAATAAATAAATTGTATTTATATTTGTACTGAAATATTAAATTACAATCAGTGATGTATTGCATAGCAAACTTACCAGTGTTGGTTCTGGCCTGCTGTCTGTGAACATTCTCATTGTGTTCAAGCACTGCCACCTGGGTACGTGCAAGCATTGATGTGTAATGGAAGTGTATTCTTTTGGGGCAGTACTTCAGGAGCAGTGAATGGAACACTTCAAGCTTACCTGATAAAAAATAAAATAATACAGTGTTCAGAAATGTTCTTGCTCTGTGAACATACATTACACATATGTAAACTGACCAGTATGCTTGAAAAGTGCCATCTGCCTGAGGTCCTTCAGAAGACCCTTGTCTAAGACAAGGTTCTCTAATGTAATGAATGCCCTGGACTTTTTATCAAGCCATTTCTTTTTTCTCTGCTCATCAGAGGTAAGCTCGCTATGCAGACATCTTCTTTCTTCTCCATCTTCTGTCCAGGAATGAACCCCACAAATGTGGTGCAGAAGTGACTTCCACCTTTTGATCAGCTCCTGATAAATTTGAAGTAAATATTTAGCTGTCTTCTACAGTTTATTTGATAAAAACCAGTTACAGAAACACAGTCACGCGACTTACATCCGGGTCACCTCCACAAGATGAACATGAAAACCACAGATGATTGCTAATGCTCTTAATCCATGGCTGAAGTGGTCTGTTGTCTTTGTATCTGGATACCGAAGCCAATTTCTTGATCATTCCTACAAGAAAAAGAAAATGTTCATCTGCATCCAAAAGTATTGTTCAACATCACAGTCATCAGCTGTGTCTGACTTGAAAACAGACTGTGCACACAAGGGGGTGTGATATCATATTACTACTAGAGAGATGCTAAAGCATACAGAGCTGCTTTATTTACAACCCTTCTGTACCTTTGTCATTTAGTGTTTACCTTGTGAAGAGGCACTTCAATTAGAAGAATGCCAAATTATTATTTTTTTGGTGAATAGTTTACTGCTGCGTTTATAAATAACAAAACAGAAGTTGAAAAGAATACATAAGTTACTGCACTAGGCATTGATTTAAAAAAAAATACCTTTTGCCACATGCCATACATCAAACTCGTGATGAATGTTTGTGTAGTCGACTCGCATTATCTTGCGAATGGATGGGGATCTATCAGTTGTCACCACACTTACTCCAATATCGTCATCTAGGATTTTGCCGAGTGCTCTCCTGAAACCAGTCGACTCCATTGCTACAGAGCTTGGCATACATTTTGCCACATGCCATACATCAAACTCGTGATGAATGTTTGTGTAATCGACTCGCATTATCTTGCGAATGGATGGGGATCTATCAGTTGTCACCACACTTACTCCAATATCGTCATCTAGGATTTTGCTGAGTGCTCCTGAAACCAGTCGACTCCTACAGAGCTTGATGATTCTGTAACCTATAATAAAAAGAAATGGCAATTGCAAATGAGACACAGTATTACATGGTTTGTAAATCTTGGAGAAAAACAACACTGTTTTGTGAATATGACCCATAACCTGTTGTCCGTCTACACACAGGTAATTTGTAGCTCATTATTATAAATAAAACATAATAAAAAATATTACATTAAAATTGCATTACCCCAAACATATCACTATTGTCATGAACACTTACTTGCACCAGCTCAAAGTGTACCACTTTGTCTGTATTGTCATCCATCAAGCTGTATGTGGTGTACTTTGCCGAATATTCAGGACTGCGTTGAGATATAACAGAAACCCAGATTTCAATGTTTATTGTTACTTTAAAGAGAACATAATATCACATAAAAATTCACCATTTACATATAGAATTACCTGTCTGATCTTCCATCTCCAGATAGATGTATTTCCTTTTTTTCTGTGCTTCCTGCCTTCAAATGTTCCAGTAAGGCAGTCTGTTGTTCTTTGAATGCCTCATCAATTGCAGGTATGAGGTAAGAAGACTGTATTGCAAAAAAAGTTGTTTTGTGTGGTACTTGAAGATTAAGCACAGCAGCCCATTCAATGATGTCTGCATACGTGGCCCCCATAAACACAGTACCTGCTGACACTAGAAGGTTGTTTGATGGAATTCAACGCACATCAGAACATGAATTCCACTGCCCCTTATGTCCTTGTTCACATTCCCAAAGAACACTGATTAGGCTCCCTGAAGTTTTTATTTTTTTTCTGTGATTAGTGCACCACAGTCTTGACATCTACTAAATTGTTTCATCAGTGCTGATTCATTAACAATCCATTTCCGTTCTTGCCATGGCTGTTCCTCCTCTTCCTCTGTCGTAGTGGTTGTACTGGAGGCAGATGTGGAACAAAACTAACATTCTTCTTTTCAGATGGTGGATCTAATGAAAGCATGCTGATATTTAGGTCATCAGGCTCGCTTTCACTGGCAGCTGGTTCATCCTACAAGAGAAAAGGAAGGTGTTTTAAATATTTGTTTAAAGATGTAAAAATAGTTAAAAAAAATGTACATTACAAATAACTGTATTCAGTTTACAGTTGTTTATACCAACAGCACATTTAGCCATTTTCCAGCTTGCATGTAAAATTCAGAAACACTCTAATACTTACAAACTGCTGGCACCTTACAGCTGGAAGAGCATATGTCCCGGATGTGGAGGGATATGAATGTTTTTCCGACGACTGTGGACTTGTTAGTAGTAACATCATATGCTTGTGTAATTTGTCCTCTTGTCCAGTGGTTTTTTCAACACCAGTTTTCATTGGCTTCCTTGTTTGATGTTGCACTGCGATGTCTCATGTTTCAAACATGAGTCTAATGTCTAGATTTGTTGAATTTTTTTTTTTCTTGGAAAGGACTCTGATATTAAAGTCATGTACAAATTTGACTCCTGCGCATGAATCCATGTTCAGAGATTTGGCCGGTAAATTGGGCTCTTTGAATTTCAGTAACATTAAACTGACTTAAAAAATCCAGTTGAATCTAGTATAATATAGGAAATAAAAGAGTTATCGAATAAGCATGTTCTAAACTCCTGAAACATTGGTGTTTCATATTTTAGAGCAGTCACTGCAATTTATGAAAGAAATCAATTAAATCTGTATGTGGGAGTGTGTGTGAAAAAAGAAGATGTAACCCCCTTTGTAATCCTTAACATTTTCATTAGTAACTGTAATTTAATTACACATTTTTTCTCAATAACTGTAACTGATTACAATTACTTTTATTTTGTAATTAAATTACGTAATTCCGTTACATGTAACTAGTTACTCCCCAACCCTGCCAACAGGTGTGCAACTCCACTAATTGTACTGATTGAGAGATAGTTTCCTAATAAGATTAGGGAGAGAAATAAAGAAATACAGAAATACAAGCTTAGCATATTTTTTTTAGACAAATAAGACTGTGAGATTTTTTTCTCAAATAGTGACAAGTGTGGGGATACATTGGATTTTACTCCTTTTAAACCTAAGAGCAGGTTCTCTCCACCTAAACATAGAAATCATTCTGTGGAGACATTTTGTCGTCTGCTTGAGAAAGAAGCCAGGTTGTGGTGTGAGAAAGCCACTAAGGTAAAAAAGCTGAATTTAAACCCAGAAGAGAGGACGGCATTAAAGTCTCTACAATCAGATTCCACTATAACGATCAAACAGGCAGATAAAGGTGGAGCAATAGTAATCATGGACACTGAGAAATATCAAGCAGAGTGCACAAGACAATTATTGGGTGATGTTTTTTATACCTGTTTACCTTCTGATCCAACTGTGACTTATAATAGACAAATAAAATACATTTTAGAAGATGCAGTGAACAACAATGTGATTGATAAGTCCACCTTTGCCTTTTTATATGTCCAACATCCACGGGTTCCACTTTTCTATACATTACCTAAAATTCATAAAAGTTTGGAAAACCCTGTAGGAAGACCTATAGTTTCAGGAATTGGTAGTGTCACAGAAAAGATTTCCCAGTATGTGGACTACTATCTTAAACCACAACACTTCCATCCTTTTTAAAGGACACTGGAGATTTCCTGAGACTTTTAGATAAGACTGTTATACCAGATCAATGTTTGTTAGTATCATTTGATGTTCAGTCTTTGTACACTGTTATTCCACATGATGTTGGCATTGAACATTGTATGCATTTCCTTGACTTGAGATCTAATAAGAACCCTCCATCATGTTTCTTAGCTTCCCTGATGAGACTTGTTCTGACCTAGAATTACTTAAGGTTTGACAATGACTTTTTCTTACAGTGATGTGGGACAGCTATGGGCACTCGAATGGCCCCTAATTATGCAAATTTACATCTTGGGTTTGTTGAAAAATGTCATGTTATTGATGAAACTAAAAACCCTTTGTTTAATTGAATATTGTTGTACAGTCAGACCCAGATCTTTCTAAAACTTTTAAACATCCCCCATTGATTTCATTTCGCAGAGCAAAGAATCTGAAGAACTTTTTGGTTAAGGCTGATGTATGCAAAAGTCCCTCAAAGCCTCCACCATTTATCGTTGTATGTGGGTGAAACATCAAGAGAATTGAGAACCCGCATTTGTGAACATCGTAGTGCCATTAGAAGTGGGGATGATAGTAACCCTGTAGCACAACATTTTAAAGAGTATTCACATTCTATTTGTGAGTTTGTTTGTTTTTTACTTTGGCATAGAACAAATCCATTCAGCAGGTCAGGGAGGAGATATTGACGTGAAGCGCAAATCCAGAGAAACCTTTTGGATATTTACTTTAAACACATTGTTTCCCAAAGGTTTGAATCAAGAAATTGATTATAGCTTATTTTGAGAAAAGTACTTTTTCTTTATATGGATACTTATGCTAAAGCAGCACCTGAGAGTTCATTCAAAAGGAGAAGCCACATTCATGTCATTTGTGTGGAAAGAGTTTTTTTGTGTCTACAAAATTTAAAAGAACATCAGAAAATACATACTGCTGTGAGAGAGTACATGTGCTATGAGTGTGAAAAAACCTTTACTTCAGCGAACTGTTTAAAACAGCACCAGAGGATCCACACTGGAGAAAAACTTTATAAGTGTCCACACTGCGACAAGAGATTCAGTCATTCATCAAGTCTGAAAAGACATGAGAGGATTCACACTGGAGAGAAACCGTATCACTGCACTGCATGTGGGAAGCGTTTCAATAATTCATCTGCTTTACACAGACATACAAAAAACAATCACAATAAGGCCCTGTACTCACAGAGATGCATTTAGCTGTATTCATCCAGACGGATCCAGCGTTTTGGGAGCCTGAAACCGCTATTTTTTTTTAAAAACCGGGTCCCAGAGTGGATAAATCTAAAAACAACACCTTTGCTTTTTCGTGTGTATAGCCAGTCTGTATATTTTGTGAAACGATGTTATAATCACTGCACGTCTTTACCCTAGTCAGACGCCGCTACATCATGTAATAAAAACAATAACAATGACGGACTACATGCTTGTATTTGTGCTGCAGAAGCCTATTATCTTTACTAACTTCACTAGATTTTCTTGTTGTTGTGTTGGGTTTGTATACAGCACCCAAGGTTTATGCACGTGCTCCAAGTCTTCTTCTCTGTTTTTAGTGTATCTCTGTGGCAGAATTACAGCACCACATACTGGTCTGGCATGTATACTGCATCATTTTGAGTTGGTTTTGTGTGTACGCAGATATTTCTTGGGATGACGCCGCGTTTACGGAGGAACAAGGAAAAAGCAAAGATTGCATATGGTAAGCTCTGGCTTCGTGTTGATGAGCCCTAAGTAGATCATCTTCAGATCCAGCACTTTCAGGTCTGATGCTGCGTCCTGAACAAATGTGAAACAAGAATGCATCGAGCAATAAAATATATTCTGGATAAATCTGTCCTAACCATGACATGACAAAGAAACATTATCTAAAGTTTTCACAGTGAATAAAGTTTATCTTCATCTTCAAAACCATCAGATTCAACTGTGAGATTCAGATCAACACAAAGATAGAGTTCCTCCCCAAAGAACAATGTCAAAAAGTGTTATTCTTATATATCAGTTTGCTTCATGATTTAAATGATATCATTGTGCTTTCTTATGAGTTTCATTTAATTCAAGTTCAGTTGTCTTATAATGCATATCACTTGTAGTTTGCTTACGTTTTCATGAAGGAAAGCAGAAGCTTTTTACAAACTGTTCTTGTTCAGGAAGCTGAAGAAGAGGCTGTAACACTTTTAAGAGACACCAAGATATATTTTTAATTTATTCTTCATTGTTATTTTTAAAACAAGTTATTTTTCTATGATATATTTAGAAAACACAGATGCAAGATATACTATCATGTAGCTTTGTAATTGATCCTTATTTGCTTCTCTTGTAAATAGAAATGAATGCCTGAACCCAGTGGAAGGAGTGAAATTATTTCCTTATGAAATAAATTCTTTGTGAAGCCAAACACTCAGGAACTCTCACAATGCAAATGCCATGCCACGAAACAATGGGCTTTGATCTCCTCGTGAAGCCAAACACTCAGGAACTCTCGCAATGATTTGATCAAATAGGAAGATCTGGAAGAAAGACGATTTGCTCTTCGGTCCCTTCACCCATCCTTCCCCCCTGGGCACATGGTCCAGGTCACTAAAAGTTGACAGAGAAATGCCAAGAACTCAAGTTGCTATGCTCACATAAAACCTTTACTATATCTTCAGGATTCATGCTCGTAAACTTTTTATGTTTGGTGTCATTTTAAAGGTTTTTGTGCGATTGGTAAATTGGTTTCAATTTCAAAGTAGTCATTTATATTATGTGAAAGATTTAAAACTTTTGTAGAATTGTGTTGTGCTGAGGAGGGGGTGTGTCCCCCTTTAGGGGTCTGTGAGAATGTTTATCTATCTCCAGCCAGGTGTGACCCTGGGTCACAGAACCTAACAAACAAAAGGTATTTTATGTTTTTACAACTGATTTAACGATTTCTTTGTTTTTGTTCTGGTAGTATTTAAGAGAAAGTTGCAAATCAGTCTTGGCGATTCTGTAGCCAGAAAGCCCGTAGTATGGAATGTGTCCACACACTCTATACTATGTATTTTCCTGAAGTCAGGTATGCATCCTTTGCTCTTAGATTTAAACCCAGTAATGAGCCCTGGGGCTAAATTATGAAAGACAGTGATATTGATAAACTCTAATGTTAACTGTTCTGCTTTTGGTGCTGGGGAAATTAAGGAAATAAACAATTTATTATTGGTACATAAATATTATCAAGCTAACTGTATCTTGCCAACTGTTTCTACATGTGATAATATCCAGATATCCGTCTGCGATGCATTTTCGGTTTTTGCAATCCAGCAGCAAGATCGTCTCAGGTTACGTATGTAACCCTGGTTCCTCAAGGGAACGAGACGCTGCGTCAAAAACGCTAGGGGAACGCCTTCTGCGACCCACGCTCTGAATCACAATAACAGATGGAGATGGCATCCACTATCCACCGACTGAGGGTTTGTTTAGTTGCTGGAAGACCTCTTTTAGGAGGACCGTAGCACACAAGCAACTGGTCCGCCCTCCTCCACAGGGCAGCTCTGTGGACGTATGCATCCAGTGCTCGCACTGGACACACACAATTAAGCTTCTGCTGGTCTGGTTCCCCGAAGGGAGGAGGACTGAAGGCCTGAAGTACGATGGGCTGTTCTTTGTTTCTGTTGTTGAACGCCGCGCACAAATGAGGTCGCTGTCGACCGGTTCCTAGTACACACTGTCGGTGCGAATGCAACCCTTTAAATGGTACTGGGAAATAGTTCGCGCAAAATCATCCCAGTACTTTAGTACTGTACATTTAGTTCTGGAACTAAAGCGGTGCGAAATGCCCTATTCTGTCGGCCCCTTAAGTGCGTCGGCCCACCGGGAAAATACCCGGTATGCCAGATTACCAATCCAGCCCTGGTGGGCAGGGAGGAACACACAACCTATAACGTGGCTTGCACTCGCCCTTTGCATGCTTTGTCTTAGCGTGAGCCTTAGACATAGCTGCTTATTAGACTTTTTCTCACAATAGACAGACAACAATAAATATGACTGACACACACAGAGCGCTTCGCTGAATGACAGAAAGCTGACGCTGGCTCCGCCGCACGTGCTTTTATAGCTTCCTGGTCATGACGTCACCCTCCCGTGACGTTCCGTTCAGCTATTGGACTGATTTCACATGTGATTCAGAGCGTGGGTCGCAGAAGGCGTTCCCCTAGCGTTTTTGACGCAGCTCGAGTTCCTGAAGAGGAACTATTGTACTTTAGGGCAGTGTGATTAATCTAATTTAATTTTTGATTGAGTTTGACTTCCGAGGATTATGAAAGCAAGTTGTTTGAGTTAAAGCAATATATTAGAGACAATTTAAGTACCAAATACATGTGTTTCAAATAAATGTTACACCATGCTGCTGCTGTTGTTCTTTCAATAAGCGAATTTAAAGGGTATGCAATAAATGAAATGCCAAACGAACATACAAGAAAAAACCTTTGTTATTATCTAAAGTAAATCATGACATCATATAAAATATAAAAAGTGTAATAATTTATCCAGTTTAATAAAATAAATGAACACTAATAAAACAAAGTAACAAACTGACAATATTTTTTTCCACATCATGCTAAAGTTTTTAGACGATGAGCCATTCACACTTAAAGGACTGATTATGGAAATAGAATGGTTCTTTTGTATTGCAAACATGATGCTTGCCTCTGAACTGCTGCTAATCATTATTATTTTGTCTATAATATTCTGACCATTGGTGGCCGTCTCACACCTAGATTGCCTACACTTTATCATTTCATCGTTGTTGTGTTTAAACGCGCGAGTAGCCACCCACTAACCCAACAGCTGGGTTACACAAAAACTACCCAACACTGGAAAAATAACCCAACATAATGACCCAACAGGCATAACTCAGCAATTGAGTTAAAAAAAAAAATAACCCAGCGTTTTTTAGAGTGTAGTTATCATAAAATCAGACTATATTTAGATTAACATAGACATATTATGCTGCTGTAGTTATTTAGCTGTAGTAGTTGATGAAGACAAGTAGTGTTTGTTTTTGTGTTGCTGATGTTTTATCCATGCAATGCATATTATGAGAAAATATGACAATATAATAGTATTGCCTTTCCATAGAGCAGTTTTATAGGCTTTTAGCATACTCATATAATCAGTTTTTAGCAGCAAACACTCAGAATAAAGTGAGATGATCTGC
>NW_015644648.1:30856-35940 GCF_001515625.1 Sinocyclocheilus rhinocerous | reverse complement strand
ATGATACTTGACTCTGAACTGCTGCTAATCATTATTATTTTGTCTATAATATTCTGACCATTGGTGGTCGTCTCACACCTAGATTGCCTACACTTTATCATTTCATCGTTGTTGTGTTTAAACGCGCGAGTAGCCACCCACTAACCCAACAGCTGGGTTACACAAAAACTACCCAACACTGGAAAAAGAACCCAACATTGTGACCCAACAGGCATAACTCAGCAATTGAGTTAAAAAAAAATAACCGAGTGTTTTTAGAGTGTAGTTATCATAAAATCAGACTATATTTAGATTCACATAGACATATTATGCTGCTGTAGTAGTTGATGAAGACGAGTAGTGTTTGTTTTTGTATTGCTGATGTTTTATCCATGCAATGCATATTATGAGAAAATATGACAATATAATAGAGTCTTTCCATAGAGCAGTTTAATAGACTTTTAGCATACATCCTGACTCATATAATCAGTTTCTAGCAGCAAACACTGAGAATAAAGTGAGATGATCTGCTGATGATCCTGAATGTCTTGTTGAATGAGTGTTGAGAGTCTGAGGATCATCAATATTAACAGAGCTGCTGAAAAGACTCTTTATTTCATGTCAATAGTTCCTGTTTTCACCTCATTTATTATGCTGTTGTCTTCAGATCTCCTGTAAATTGACACTTAAAGCTCATTTCATTGGTGTCAACAGACTGATGCTATTTGGTTAAAAATCTGTACATTTATTTCTGTGTTTATGCTTTCAACTGGTTTCCTACCACTCTTTATATTTGGAAGAATTTACATTTGTATATTCTGTAATCAATTAGTGTAAAAACAAAATAATATTTTTGATTTTGGTAGATCAGCTTCTTCCACTGCAACCACATCATCAGTGAAGCTCCTCCCACAACAACTACATCATCAGTGAGGCTCCTCCCACAACAACAACATCATCATCATCATCATCAGTGAAGCTCCTCCCACTGCATTCACATCATCAATGAAGCTCCACCCACAGTAATTCACCAATAAATGCTGGAATATTGCCATCAGTTTGCAAGTGAAAACGATCATCGAATCATCAGGAAGAGCTTAAATCTGCAAATACTGAGTTTATTAAAGAGGACAGAGAGAAGATGAGAGATCCAGAGCCCTGCAGAATCAAACACACTGAAGATACTGAAGAACAAACAGGTTGGTGTTTATTCTTCATTCATGTTATAAAGATTCAAGCACTTCATCAGGGTCCGTATGTATAAAACTTCTCAGAAATGCTCTTAAAGGGTTAAAATGAAAATTTTGTCATTAATCACTTACCCCCATGTCATTCCAAACCTGTGAAAGCTTTGTTCGTCCTCGAAACACAATTTAAGGTATTTTAGATGAAAACTGTGAGGCTTGTGACTGTCCCATTGACTGCCAAGTAAATTACACTGTCAAGGACCAGAAAAGTATGAAATAAATGATCAGAATAGTCCATCTGCCGTCAGTGGTTCAATCTGAATCTTATGAAGCGACGATAATACTTTTTGTACGCAAAGAAAATAAAAATAATGACTATATTCAATAATTCGTCTATTCTGTGTCTTCGCGTCACCGTAGCGCCATTTTGAAGAATATCCGCAGGACGCACTACGTACACTCTTCTGTGTCAGCCGCGCTACAAGGATACGTTTTCTATGTATGTTTACGCTTTGGTTTGAACAAAAACAGTGCATCCTCGTGGCGAGGCTGACACAGTCTTGGCCAAAATCACACTGTATGGACCACAAAACCTGTCTTAAGTAGCACATCTAGTTTCTGCTATTACATTAGTGCTGACATCTTTCATTTCAGGCCTCATAGAAGAGAATGAGGAGAGTAAAGAACTGAGTGAAGAGGAGGAGGAACATCATGACAAACTTGGAGAAAAACATTTGAGTCGCTCAAAGACTAAAAAGACATTTTTAAAGAAAAGAAAAGGCAAGAAATCTTTCACCTGCACTCAGTGTGGAAAGAGTTTGACAACTAAACGTATTCTTAAGTTTCACATGAGAGTTCATACTGGAGAGAAACCGTTCACCTGTGATCAGTGCGGGAAGAGCTTCTCACAGAAAGGACACCTTAAATGGCACATGAGGATCCACACTGGAGAGAAACCATTCAAATGTCATGAATGTGGAAAGAGATTTTTGAACGTCACGTGAGAGTTCATACTGGAGAGAAGCCGTTCACATGTGATCAGTGCGGGAAGAGCTTCCCAAATAAACAAAATCTGGAGCTTCACATGAGGATCCACACCGGAGAGAAACCGTTCATGTGCAATCAGTGTGAAAAGAGATTCTCAAACAAACAATGTCTTGAGCTTCACATGAGAGTTCATACTGGAGAGAAGCCATTCACATGTGATCAGTGCGGGAAGAGCTTCACACAGAAAGCACATCTTAGGGGGCACATGAGGATCCACGCTGGAGAGAAACCGTATACCTGTGATCAGTGTGGAAAGAGTTTCCCACAATCAGCACATCTTAAAGGACACATGAAAATCCACTCGGGAGAAAAGCCGTATGCGTGAGAACAGTGCGGAAAATGTTTCTTAAACAAACAATATCTTAAACTTCACATGAGGATCCACACCAGAGAGAAGCTGCACACTTGTCTTCATTGCGGCAAAACATTTCTTACTGCATCACAATTGAAGACCCACCTGACAATTCATACGAAGGAGAAGCCACATTCATGTTCTGTGTGTGGAAAGAGTTTTTCACTCCTGTATAGTTTAAAAGGACATCAGAAAATACATACTGGTGTAAAAGCTTATATGTGCTTTGAGTGCGGGAAAACTTTTACATTTGCGAGCTGTTTAAAACTGCATGAGATGATTCACACTGGAGAAAAACCTTACAAGTGTTCACAATGTGACAAGAGATTCAGTCGGTCAACAAGTTGCAAAAAACACGAGAGGATCCACAGCAGGGAGAAGCTGCACGCGTGTGATCAGTGCAGAAACAGTTTAGTTTTTAAAAGTCACCTGAAGACACACATTAAGATCCATGCAGTGGAGAAACCAGACCACTGCAATCTGAAATCCCACTAAGAAGTGACGTGACATGTGGCCAAGTATGGTGACCCATGCTCAGAATTAGTGCTCTGCATTTAACCCATCCAAAGTGCACACACACAGCAGTGAACACACACACACCGTGAACACACACCCGGAGCGGTGGGCAGCCATTTTTTTGCTGCGGCGCCCGGGTAGCAGTTGGGGGTTCGGTGCCTTGCTCAAGGGAACCTCAGTCGTGGTATTGAAGGTGGGAGAGAGCGCTGTACATTCACTCCCCCCACCTGCAATCCCTTCGTAACCTTTGGGTTACGAGTCCGACTCTCTAAACATTAGGCCACGACTTCCCCAGATACAATGAAAGGATGCCTATCATATTTCAAAATGTTGCACTCGACATATTTTAGTCTGGCATTATAGTTTGGGAAAAGTTCAACAAGTGAATATGTACAAGTTTATGTCACAGTAACACTAATAAAATAAAAACTAAATGACTCATCAGAGTAAGATCATCTGCTGGATTAAACTGCGTAGGCATCACAACTCAAGGCTTGTTCCTCACAGCACGTCTTCTTCCAAAAACGATGAACTTGAATTTCTACAGAGGTGACGTGAGCCTTTACATGTTCGCACGTCTCAAGCCTGGTTTCGCGCGGATGACTATCTTGTAGCGTGCGATGCACGTGGGCATGATCACATTATAGCTGAGCTCAGACGGGAAAGACTGTACCTCGCGTTGGATTCATATGGATTCTTTTATCAGAGAATATTTGTTTTCGACATGACTTACTTCATTTAATAATAGACACTTCAAGCTTTCCAGATATAGGCTTACTGTATTTCTCATGTCATTTTCGTTCATTCGACTCATTTCAGGAAGATATTCACAGAGACTGAGAATGCAGAAGGCGCACCCTATTTGTTTTATTTTACAAAACAAAACAAAAAAAGTTTTGTTGATATTGGGAGTGAATCAGGGGTATACACATAGGCCTACTTAGGTATTTTCTTTTCAGTCAATATTAAATTAATGAAAGAACTATGAGTTTCTCTTAGTAGTGTATTTTTTAGGTTTGATAACTTGAAAAGTAAAGTAAACATGAAAGTAACTTGAAAGTAAAGTCATTAGTAATCTGATTACTTTTTAAATGCAGTGATCAGTAATGTAATCAAATTACAGTTTTAATGAAGTAATTAGTAATATGTAGTGGATTACATTTTTTGAGTAACTTATCCAAAACTGGTGGTATATATGACCTACCATGCTAAACACCAATCTCATGTTTTGGAGTGATTTAGCAAGAAGATACACTTTTTATTAAAGGGGTCATATAATGCGATTTCAGGTTTTCCTTTCTCTTTGGAGTGTTATAAGCAGTTTGTACATAGATAAGATCCCTAAAGTTGCAAAGACTAAAGTCTCAAATCTAAAGAGATATGATATTCTTTATAAAAGTTAAGACTTGTCCACGCCCTCCTAAAACGCCTCATTTGAACACGCCCCCACGTCTACATCATTGTGTGGGAAGATTTGCATAACACCACCCAGGGCTGGATTGGTAATCAGGCATACCGGGCATTTTCCCGGTGGGCCAACGCACTTAAGGGGCCGACAGAATGTTTTGTTTTTTTTTGGCCAAGGACCATCACGCATGGACAGCGAGCAGCCAGTGGCCCACTGGTTTGTCTCCTGTATTGACAGCGTAAACCACCCAATCACAATGTTCTATAGACGGAGCGATGAAGTGTTTTGCTCCGCCTAAATGAAGATCGCTTCACTAGGCTTGCCGCAATATATACGGTGCTTACTGCCCAGCAAGCAATTTTGCATTTAAAAGACGTCTATTAGCCGTCTAAACACAACCCAGATGTCTAGGCTAAAACAAGGCTAAATTTGGGCTGTCAGTGAAAATCTAATAGATGTCTAATCATAGCCCAAGAATGGACTAGTCATCAATTAGACGGCTAATAAACGACTACATATATACGTGTAATAGACGGTGAATATGGGTCTAGGCTAAAACAAGGCTGAATTTGGGCTGTCAGTGAAAATTTAATAG
>NW_015644648.1:24070-30572 GCF_001515625.1 Sinocyclocheilus rhinocerous | reverse complement strand
TAGATAAGATCCATCAAGACTAAAGTCTCAAATCTAAAGAGATATGATATTCTTTATAAAAGTTAAGACTTGTCCACGCCCTCCTAAAACGCCTCATTTGAACACGCCCCCACGTCTACATCATTGTGTGGGAAGATTTGCATAACACCACCCAGGGCTGGATTGGTAATCAGGCATACCGGGCATTTTCCCGGTGGGCCAACGCACTTAAGGGGCCGACAGAATGTTTTGTTTTTTTTTGGCCAAGGACCATCACGCATGGACAGCGAGCAGCCAGTGGCCCACTGGTTTGTCTCCTGTATTGACAGCGTAAACCACCCAATCACAATGTTCTATAGACGGAGCGATGAAGTGTTTTGCTCCGCCTAAATGAAGATCGCTTCACTAGGCTTGCCGCAATATATACGGTGCTTACTGCCCAGCAAGCAATTTTGCATTTAAAAGACGTCTATTAGCCGTCTAAACACAACCCAGATGTCTAGGCTAAAACAAGGCTAAATTTGGGCTGTCAGTGAAAATCTAATAGATGTCTAATCATAGCCCAAGAATGGACTAGTCATCAATTAGACGGCTAATAAACGACTACATATATACGTGTAATAGACGGTGAATATGGGTCTAGGCTAAAACAAGGCTACACGTGGCTACATATAGACCATTTCATGAAATGACACTTATATCTTTGTAGATATTATTGACACTGCGAACATGATGGGATATCAACCATCTCATGCGCTGTCTGGCCAAAAACTACAGTGAATCAGGTTTGACTATAAGTGGGCTACAGATAGCCGCTCTGACTACGAGCTAAATTGTGGCTACGCACAGGCTACGTATTGAACATGTCAAAGAAATGAAACCAAACACCTTGTAAACACTGTTACTTTGCTTACATGATGCGATATCATACATCTCACAAGTTATTTTGCTAAAAAATGACATGAAACCAAATTCAAGGTTATTTGGGCTAGAAGTGGGTTACACATAGCTGGACTATATCGGGTCTATACTTAACCGAGACGTTGAAATGACGGCTATTGCTTGCTGGGCGCTTAAGCCGCAACACCGGTTACGTCATTTGCCCACCGCGGCACCAACCCCCACTGTCATTTTGACAAAGTGAGTTTGACGTTGTATTTTGTTGTTGCATTCAAGCAATTGAGGCCGAATTGCCGCTAATTTGAAAGTGAAAGTAAAATGCACATGGTACTTTTAAGCTATTTAAAAGCGAAGGAAAGGGAGGAAAAGAGGAAAAATTCAAACGAACTAAAAACGAACAATTGCTTTAAGCCTAATTGCCGCTATTTGAAAGTGAAAGTACAATATGCACGCTGCTTTTACAAGCTATTTAAAAGAGAAGGAAAGCAGGAAAAGAGAGAACGCCTCTGCCCCCACGGTGATACCGGTATTATCGGTGTTGTCACACGTCAATTAACCGGTTGGAAAATTTCCTCACCGCCATAACCTACTTCACTCCAACTTCTTCCTTGTCGGCTTTTCCCACGTTTTCACAGCAGCATTATCAAGAACAGGCTTGCTCTGCGGTGAGTGATGCGGGCCAAAGAGCAAGGCAGGAGGAGAAGAAGAGAGTATTTGAATCTGTAAAGTGCTTGATAGGGACTCGCAGTGGAGGCAGGCATCTAACCTATCCTAATGTGTGTGCGCGCCATGAGTGTAGAATACAAAAACACTTTTTAATAAAAGTTTTTTTGGCCAAGTCAAGTCAAGTGTGTTCATAGAGGTTTCCATGGGCCAATGCGAATAAATCTAGATTTAAATAAAAAAAGACAAGATATTGTCTGACCTTACGTTTAATTCTTATCCAAAACAACTAGATGCAATGATACATATCCACACTACCAGTTAAAAAAATTTGAACAGTAAGATTTTTAATGTTTTTTAAAGAATTCTTTTCTACTCACCAAGCCTGCATTTATTTGATCCAAAGTACAGCAAAAGCAGTAATATTGTGAAATATTTTTACTATTTAAAATAACTGCTTTCTATTTGAAGAGTGGGGCCGGCAGGGCAGGTGGAGCTGAGGACAACCACAGCTGAGCAGACGGGTCCAAAGATCCCCACGGTGGAGCAGAAGACCACCAGAGCAGGACAGAAGACCACCAGGCCAGAGCAGACGGAGCAGAAGACCACCACGGAGAAGCAGAAGACCATCAGGCCGGAGCAGATGGAGCAGAAGACCACCACAGAAGAGCAGAAGCCCACCAGACCAGAGCAGACGGAGCAGAAGACCACCACGGAGGAGCAGAAGACCACCAGGCCGGAGCAGGCTGAGCAGAAGACCACCACGGAGGAGCAGAGGACCACCAGGCCAGAGCTGACAGAGCAGAAGACCTCCACGACGGAGCAGACAGGACAGAGGCCCACCGGGGCAGAGCAGGCGGAGCAGAAGACCTCCACGGCGGAGCAGACAGAGCAGGAACCCACCAGGGCAGAGCAGATAGGACATTGGCCCACCAGAGCATGTCGGCAGACCAGCACGGCGGACCAGAGTGATCAGGAACCCATGGCAGGGACTGGGGCCTACGGAAAACTGAAACATAGGAGACAGACAGTGCATTTACGGTCTCAAGAACTGAGGCAGAAAATACAGTGGGCTTATTAACGGTCTCTTTGGGCATGACTGACTGTGCTAAAAGTTCAGTGTAGGTCTCCTTGAGAGTGGCTGGACAGACAGACAGTTCAAAGTTGAGGGCATGGGCAAAAACTGAGTGGGTTGACATTTCACAGTTAGATTCAAGAGCAGAACTAAGACAGGAAGCCATGGCGGAGCAGAGACATGGACAGACCACTTGACTGTGAGTTCATGAACGGCCTCCTTGGCCGTGGCAGGACAGACTACAGTCAGATTCATTCGTTGAGACAGGACAGACAGATAGATCAAAATTAAACTCATTGACTGAAGTGGGATAGACATACTGTTCACTAGAGGTCTCTTTGGCAATAATAGAGTTAACAGGGCATACAGAAAGTTCATTTTAGGTTTCTATGGCCCTGATAGGCAGGGATGAGAGTTCCTGAACGGCTCTTGTAACTGCTACAGAACAGTCAGGAAGTTCACAGACAGCATCCTCTGGTATGACAGACAAGGCTGAGAGTTCAGAGACAGCTTCTTCGGCTGGGTCGGTACAGGACGAAAGTTCATAGACAGTCTCTGCAGCTAGGTTGGGACAGAGCAATGGTTCACAGACAGCCTCCTTGGCCATAACAAGACAGACTGAGGGTTCGGAAACAGCCTCCATAGCCGTGACAGGACAGGCAGAGAGTTCACAGACGGCCTCCATAGCCGTGACAGGACAGGCAGAGAGTTCACAGACGGCCTTCTTAGCAGTGACGGAACAGGCAGAGAGTTCACAGACAGCCTCCATAGCCGTGACAGGACAGGCAGAGAGTTCACAGACGGCCTCCATAGCCGTGACAGGACAGGCAGAGAGTTCACAGACGGCCTCCATAGCCGTGACGGAACAGGCAGAGAGTTCATAGATGGTTACCACTGACACCTCTGGAGGTTCTGCAGCAGATGTCGCCACCTCTGGAGGTTCTACAGTAGTAACATCAGGAAAGGGGTAGAGTTCCTTAACATCCTCCTTAACAGGACAGGTACAGTATTCATCTACGGTTCCTTTGACCGTGACATGACAGGCTGAAAGTGTATTGCTGGGCGCCACCACCATACCAGGAGCTGAAGCGAGCGCGGCCGCCTCAGGAGGTTCTGCAGCCTCAGCTGCCACCTCTGGAGGACCTGGTGTGAGCACCACCATCACAGGAGGTTCTGTGGTAGTGTACGCAGCCCAAACACACCAAAAAGCGATCCCCACCAAGGGAAGCACTTCAGACAGGGGAATCAGTTCAGGAACAAGAGGGCTAAAGTGAGTTTGGGGATACCAGCTGCGCGTGCAGACACCAACCATGCATCCCTCACATTGGATACCAGACTGGGATACCGAAGGACTGACCTTGATAATCTGGGTGCAACAGACAGGACGTGACGTGACTCTGGATGATCAGCTGTGAGGTGACGTGACTCTGGATGATCAGTTGTGATGTGACGTGACTCTGGATGATCAGCTGTGAGGTGACGTGACTCTGGGTGATCAGCTGTGATGTGACTCTGGATGATCAGCTGTGACGTGACATGACTTTGGGTGATCAGCTGAGACGTGACGAGACTCTGGACAAGCAGCTGAGACGTGATGAGACTCTGGACAAACAGCTGAGATGTGATGAGACGCTGGACAAACAGCTGAGACATGACGAGGCTCTGGGAGATCAGCTGAGACGTGACGAGGCTCTGGGAGATCAGCTGTGACGTGACGAGGCTCTGGCAGATCAGCTGAGACTTGACTTGACTCAGCAATGGAAGCTGTGACTTGACTTGACTCATGAAGATCAACCGTGACTTGACTTGATTCAGGATGGGCAGCTGTGACATAACGGGGTGCTGTTGTGTCCACCATTTTGTGAGCGTGCTCCGCTGTCGCCGCCATTTTGTGAGGGTGCTCTAGTGGCCGCCATTACACGAGTGAGTGCGGGGTCGCGTTCCTCTGCGATACCCAGAGTGAACGCTTAACCAACAGACAACAGAGCATAATCCATAAAATTACTTAGAGAAGAACGGGGACCCTCGTGTACGATAATTAAAGGTTCATTGATACCCTCACAAAAAAAATCTATGAGCACACAGTCAGGCAGATCAGAAAAATATGCAAGATCTAAATACTAGCAGGCAAGACAAGACTAAGACTAGACTTTGACTAGAACTAAGGACTAGAAACTAGGGCAGGAAAATGGCTCCGTAATGTGCTACCACTAGGAGAGCGATATACGCAAACAATACTCGGCAGCAGTGTCGCCAGATTGGAAATGTCCAAGTATCGTACCAGAAGCTCAAAATTATCGTATTTGGAAGAAAATTATCGTACACGAGTCAAACGTACAGAATACAGCTATTTATCTAAACCAACAGCTTTTTGACACGACTTGCAAATTACCACAATAGATAACTAGGCGTACTGTGTTAAAATCACAGGAATAAATAACTGTTTTCTATTTGAATATATTTTAAAATGTAATTTTAAATAGTAAAAATATTTCACAATATTGCTGCTTTTGCTCTATTTTGGATCAAATAAATTCAGGCTTGGTGAGCAGAAGAGACTTCTTTAAAAAACATTAAAGATCTTACTGTTCAAAAACTTTTGACTGGTAATGTATATCATATATATTTATATATATATAGAAGTGGTGGTGGGCCGCCTGGACCAAAAAATGCCGGGGCCTATTTTTTTGTCCCAGTCCAGCCCTGCATGGCACCCGGATACACTTTGGAAAGAAGGCAAGCCGGCGGAGGTAGTGTGATGCTTTGGGAAACCTTGGGTCCTGCCATCCATGTGGATGTTACTTTGGCACGTACCACATACGCATTGTTGCAGACCATGTGCACTCTTTCATTTAAATGGTATTCCCTGGTGGCTGTGGCCTCTTTCAGAAGGATAATGCACCCTGTCACAAAGCAAAAAAAAGGTTCAGGAATGGTTTTAGGAGCACAACTAGTTTGAGGTGTTGAATTGGCCTCCAAATTCCTAGATCTCAATCCAATCGAGCATCTGTGGGATGTGCTGAACAAACAAGTCTGATCATGATGTTCAGTGTCGTACTGAATATTCTCATTAGTTCGTTCAGATAATGTGGAGCTGCAGCCATGCTCTCACCAAAACCTCTTATACACTGCATTTACCATCTGATAATTAATAAGAAATACCAAACACGTATTAATAAAGGTGCTGACGACTGATGCTTGAGAGACAAAAACTTTAATCACATCTCTGTTTTTCCTGTTTATTCAGGACTTTTCTGTTTTTACACAGAGACTCTTTCACCTAGAGATCATACTATAGAGACTGTGTCTGTTCCCTGAACTATAATCAGCTATATAACTAGCAAATCACTGATTCTTGAGAAATATTGAAAAAATAAAACCTTGTGCTCAGACAAATGAAACTACATTTGTGTCTTAATTTATTTATTCATGAATCTTACATGTACTAAGCTACTGAGCTATGCTTTGATTCAACCTCCCAACTTTTCTCTTTTTCACCTTGGACTGTGTAATGTAAATTTAACTGTATCTTTAACAGAGATCAAGATGTTTTTAACATTTCAAAACATCCTCATGTTAGCAGACAGATTACACTTTCACATGTAACCAACAATTCCTCAACAAATATAAAATATCATATTCAAATATGATCACAATATTCATCTGAGGGAGGTGATGAAAATCTGAATTTGTAGTCATTTTAACAATCAAATACACTCAATCAATCAATTACTGTATTAAAACAAACAATGAGTATGTTACTGTTTATAAAGCTTTTATTCAAGATTAACATTTAAGTATTTTGGTATATCATTGGAACACAAAATATCTATTTTCTCTCATCTCAGAACAGTATATGTCTGCTGTGCATCTGCTATTGTAACA
>NW_015644648.1:20263-23946 GCF_001515625.1 Sinocyclocheilus rhinocerous | reverse complement strand
CACGGTAACTTTTAAAATATAACAAATATTTTATGAACAAATAAATCAATTAGTTGTTACCTCCATCCATTTACATTGACCAGGATCTTAATATTCACATTTAAACATCATATGATACCCCTAAACCACAAAAATATGATGACTTCATGTTGAATGTCAACTCCGTCATTGGCCAATCTTGAAACCTTACGAAACACACGTTGTGACACTGCCACACAAAGACACATGTTTTTACCGCTCAATATATATTAACATTTACATGTTGTCTTAGCCATTTTAATCCTCTTAATAATTTGATGCGTGTATGTCTTTAAAATGTTTATGGGTCTGCCTGTCATGTGGTCAATCACATGACAGGAATAAGGAAGTAAACCAGTACAAAGCAAGCAGCATGTGAAACAATCAGGGTCATTGACCAAACAACCACGCTGGATTGAGGAGTTGTTCATGGACTTGCCTTTCCAGTATCTCACTCATTTTGGATGATCACTTTCTTTGGAATTGTATATACACCGGTGAATACTTTTACCTTGGGACTTCATCACACTGGGATTCTTAAGGACTGTTTTAGGGTATGATTTAAATGGACAATCTGCTTTTAACAGCCTAAGTTATTCTAGTTTTATTGTGTTGTTTTAAGTTGCTTGTGCATTATGTAAATACACGATTTATTCATTCTACTTTTGTTGTTGTCATCTTTTTAAAACACTATCTCACACAGTTTAATCTAACCCATTTTAAATCCATGTAACTCGGCCAGTAAGGCCGATCGTTACATATGGTGGCCCGTACGGGGAACATTCAAAGATTTTAAAAGCTGTGTTGAGAGAAGTGTTTTAAGATGACAACTAAACAAAATAATGCTGCTGCTTTTAATACATCTACTGGGTTTAATGATGAACGGTTTTTACAGCAATGTGAATGTGTACAGCTTCACGCTGAGGTGGCTGTTCTTAAAAACCTTGTTTTAAAACTGGAGAAAGATTTTAAAGACTCTGTTGAAAGCAATATAAATCGTGAAGTGTATTTTAGAGAGGCTGTGGGCGGCGGATCCAGAAGGACAAGGACAGCTGTAAGATACAGCTCATCATCCCAAAGTCCCTGGTATTACAAACCGTACAGCACTTCCATCGGAGGATCCAGGTTCGATACCATGGACGGCTAAAGACCCTCCTTCGAATCCTGGACATTACCTGGTGGCCCACGTTCCACGGAGACGTCTGGAGGGTTGTCGGGGTCTGCAAGTCATGTGGTGTGGAGACCAAGGAGTCGTCATCGCCCCTAACCAGAAACCACCTCACCGTTCATCCATCAAAAAGACCCCCAAGCCGGTTTGGAGGAAACGCCAGGGGGGCAGGCCGACCAGCGTGGCTGGGTGCAACGTTACCCTGGGAGGATTGGTGCCACCTACCTTAGGACACCCAGGCTGGTATGGGACTCAACCTCTCTCTAGTGTACAGGAATAAGGAAGTAAACCAGTACAAAGTAGCAGCATGTCAAACAATCAGGGTCATTGACCAAACAACCACGCTGGATTGAGGAGTTGTTCATGGACTTGCCTTTCCAGTATCTCACTCATTTTGGATGATCACTTTCTTTGGAATTGTATATACACCGGTGGACACTTTTACCTTGGGACTTCAACAGACTGGGATTCTTAAGGACTATTTTAGGGTATGATTTAAATGGACAATCTGCTTTTAACAGCCTAAGTTATTCTAGTTTTATTGTGTTGTTTTAAGTTCCTTGTGCATTATGTAAATACACGATTTATTCATTCTACTTTTGTTGTTGTCTCATCTATTTAAAACACTTATTTTATCTCACACAGTTTAATCTGACCCATTTTAAATCCATGTAACTCGGCCGATAAGGCCGATCGTTACAACGTGTCCTTGAAAAAAACCTTGCTTTGATATGAGCTATTAAGTCTTGCTTTTAATAAAAACAAGCTCTTTTTATCATTAATAAACGTTTTCATCCATTTTATAGCATATGAATGATTGTTATTTCAGCAGCATGAAAAACAAAACGGTTATTTAAACTGGAAATAAATAACTTAAAGAAACACAGCGCTCCAAGACTTCAGTCTAAAACTGAGTTCTGCATTTTCACAAAAACTCTCGTTATAATTACTGAAGCGGTCTACACTGCACAATCTCTTTTCTGTAGTTTGTTGTTCTTGCTGATGAGTGAGTTTGTGAATTCAGTCAGTGAGAGCACACTGAACAACTCCAGAGTTCTCCGCGGTGTCGAATCAAAACGCCTCTGATTGGATATTGCATTCATAAGTTCAACAGAATCATGTGTGATTGGTTATAATGCTCAACACTGCAGACCGCAGAATCATCTCACAACACTCAAAAAGAAATCTGATGTAATGTAATAAAGCAAATCTACTGTAAATGAAATGCTGCAATTCACACCTTTCATTCATTTCACTTTACACATTTCACATGACAGCTTCTTATATCACTACTACAAAATATCACCTAAATGAAATCAAATGTATTCCTGTGGAGTCGTTCACAGACGGCACACTGTGTTCAGCTAATAAAGATCCTCAGTGCAGGCCAACAGCAGAATTTGCGGATATGGCTTCAATTGTTTGAAGGTCTTTATGTTCTCCCCGTTCTTAAATTTCCAGGTACTAATGAGAAACGCCTTCAGACGATTCAGTGCGTGCAGGGAACTGAACAAATCATTCAAAGTGATTCGTGAACAAATGCACACCTGAATCTCTTGTCACAGTGTGAACACTTATAAGGTTTCTCTCCAGTGTGGATCCTCTCATGCAGTTTCAAATGTTTAGCTGTAGTAAAAGTCTTTTCACACTCAAAGCACATGTACTCTCTCACACCAGTATGTATTTTCTGATGTACTTTCAAATTTTGTAGAAATGAAAAACTCTTTCCACACAAATAACATGAATGTGGCTTCTCTTTTGTATGAACTCTCAGGTGCTGCTTCAGCTCTGAAGCCCTCAAAAATGTTTTGCCACACTGATCACATGTGTGTGTTTTTTCTCCAGTGTGGATGTTCATGTGTCCCTTAAGGGTTGATGATTGAGAGAAGCTCTTCCCGCACTGATCACAAGTGAATGGTTTCTCTCCAGTATGAACTCTCATGTGAAGCACAAGATGATGTTTGAATGAGAAACTCTTTCCAAACTGAGTGCAGGTGAAATATTTCTTGGCTCTTGTTTTAATTAAATTTTTCTGTTTGGTTTAAGAGCAACTCAAATGTTTTTTCTCCAGTTTTAGCATGATTTCTCTCCTCAACTTCACTAAATTCTTCATTCTCCTTGGTTTCTTCAATCAACTCTGAAATAAAAGTAAAAATGATGAATGATGAACTCTGATGTAACAGTGTAAAGCAGACAATTGCTATACCAAATTTTGTTTATTTTGATGCATTTTTGTAAATTATATGTCCCTGAAACTCTCAATGAATGAGGTACATCGAAATTCAAATTATTATTATTTTTAATACTTTATAGTCACAAATCACATGTTTCTACAGAGAGAACTATTAAATATGTTTGATCAACTACACAATTATCTAACAATGTTATTGAAAAAAGTACCATATTACAACAAATCTAAATCTGCTTAAAGCTTTATAACCATCAGCATTATTAATGAAGAATTAACACCAACCTGTTTGTTCTTCAGTATCTTCAG
>NW_015644648.1:18908-20059 GCF_001515625.1 Sinocyclocheilus rhinocerous | reverse complement strand
TTCTGCAGGGTTTGTGGGAGGAGCTTCACTGAACATGAATTTCTGTGTGGAAGAAGCAGATTTGACATTTTTTTTAAAAATCATTTACACATTTAAGCATTTATGTTTTGGAAGCAGAAGAGACCAGAGCCTTACAAATACAAAGTTGTCTCTTTGTAAATCATTATTTTACTATATTAAAAGTAACAGCACCAACACAAAGAGCACATCAATTTAAAATGCTCATTCAGTAACACTGCACTCACATATGTGCTAATTCACACATTCTATGCATTTGTTTTCTGTCTTTCTATTGTTAACATTTCTAACCATATTTTATTTTTTATTCTACCCCAGTATTAACATATAAGAATAGATCTGGTCTAGAAATATAGAAAAGAATACAATGTAAATTCTTCCAAATATAAATAACAGTAAGAATGAAAAATTAAAGCATAAACACTGACATTTGATGACACCCATCTTCGTCAACAATTACAGATAAATAACTACACTGTATCTAAATATTGTTTGATTTTCTAACAACTACATTCAGAGCAATTAACCCTTGTGCGACCTTTTGGACATTTTTGTCCTTTTCAGTTTTGTTTTTTTGATCATTTTGCCTGTGTTATTGCCAACTGCATACATTTGGGCACAGGTGTGTATTTTTATTGGAAATTTTCACTTCCATTTCCTTTAATAAATCTGTTTTGCACTAGGTACAAAAAAAATTGTTCCTCTCAGGATCTTAAGGACAAAAATGTCACCATTGAAACCGCTATTTTTAATCGCAGTGCCATTTAACTGTAAAGTTATGCAATTTTTGTTGATAGGCTTTCATTATATTGGCATGGCTTTAAAATTAATTTTTTTACAATTTTTTACCAGATTGATACTACTCTATCAATTTTTATTAATTCTCTTTCCGGCTCAGACTGCATTGGTTAAACTTATGGGGCTGTCACGTGATGAACGAACGACTCGGAAAAACCCGAAGACTCGAACCAGGGGCAAGTTCAAGCTCAAACCGGTGTGCACCGTTTTGCTACGGTTTCCGGTTTGAACGACATGTTTCCTGGAACCGGTGTGCAACGGTGTGCAATGGGGTTTGAGATGCGTTTTCTCTTGTTTGGTGGGTGTGTCAAAATGGTCAGCCCAATCAGCAGCAA
>NW_015644648.1:13611-18335 GCF_001515625.1 Sinocyclocheilus rhinocerous | reverse complement strand
TAATGGTAAATATTACAATAACATAGCACAACAACAGTGATCAGCAATAATGGAGGTAAGTCTTGGAGGTAAGAAGTGGATTATCCTTCACCTGAAATGTTTGTCTTTTCATCCTGAAATGCGAGGCAAATGTTGACTCACAATAATTAGGAACCACAGTTTCCACAAATCCCTTCATTTGATTGGGATGTTCTCTTTTATTCTGGAGGGCAAGGGCAATGACTGTACCTGTATCGGCTTTTCAGTAAGCCGCTGCTGTTGATAATATGAGTGAGCAAGTTCTAGAACACGTACAAACAGAGTCTGTGCAAACGGAAATAGATGCAAAACAAATGTCTTTCTTTATTTGTGCTCCAATAACAATTGTTCCAAAACAACTTGCTATGAGGTAAACATCACTGATGATGTGTCTAGGGTGCACCTGGAAGGTGTATGTCAAATTAGTTTAGTCTGGTAGCAACCAGTGACTTCTGGGAACAGACCAGATGACTACCACGAAGAGGGTGGCGACAGCTGGAGAGACAGCTGACAGCTGGAGAGACAGCAACCGGGACAGGGAGGGTTAGCTTCCCAAGCTGCAGCACCCGTGAGGGGGCACCCATTAATAAGCTACGAAAAACCCTAAGGAACTATACCCCCAGAGGTGCCCAAGAGGGGGGGAGAATGAGCACCTCAACAGGACGGATACACAGCTACTGACCCAAGCTCATGGACATAAGACTACGAGTGCAGTTTGCAAATGCGGTAAAGTCTGCAAAAACCTGCATGGCTTTAAGATCCACCAGGCCAGAATTAAGTGCTTGTCTGGAACACAAGTGATGCTACGCACAGGTCAAGTACCTGGTGAGACGCAGGAGGAGCCCGGCCCGGAGTCACCCCACAGTGCCCAGACCCTCCACGCACCACTAGATCGTTTCCAAGCCAGGCTTTCAGAACAGCGTCAGGTTAAGTGGCCCGCCGCTAATAAGGAAAATGAGTGGCACCAGTTTGATGAAGATGTGGACAAGATTCTCCAAGTAACAGCTAGAGGGGATGCTGACCGGAGACTGCAAACAATGTGCTTAATAACTATCAACATAGCTGCTGAGAGATTTGGCCTGAAGGAGCAGCGTCCATCTAGTGGTACTTCGGGACCTAATCGTCGGCAGGAGAAGATCCGACAGTTGCGGCAGGAGCTCCGTGTGCTTAGAAGGCAGGTTAAGCAGGCAAATGAGGAGGATAAAGCTGCCCTGGCTGAGCTCCGGAACATCGTAAGGAGAAAGCTCACTACCACTCGTCGAGCTGAGTGGCACAGAAAGAGGGGCAAGGAGAGGACACGCAGACGGGCAGAGTTTGTCACAAATCCTTTCGGATTCACCAGGAGACTCCTCGGGCAGAAGCGTAGCGGTCGACTCACCTGCACTCAAGACGAGGTTGATAAGTACCTCAGCACCAATTACAGCGATAGAACAAGAGATCAGGAACTTGGACCGTGTAGCACGTTGATAACCCCACCGGAACCCAGTGTGGATTTTAACCTCAAGGACCCAACCTTGAGAGAAGTTCAGGAGATTGTCAAAGCAGCTAGGACGAACTCAGCACCAGGTCCAAGTGGAGTGCCCTACGCGGTCTACAAGAGGTGTCCCAAACTCCTTCAGCGCCTATGGAAAATCATCAAAGTCATCTGGAGGAGGGGAAAAGTGGCGCTGCAGTGGAGACATGCAGAGGGTGTATGGATTCCGAAGGAGGAGAACTCAAGTAACATCGAGCAGTTCAGGGTCATCTCACTCCTCAGCGTGGAGGGGAAGATATTTTTCAGTATCGTTGCCCGACGCATGACAGAGTTTCTTCTGCAGAATAAATACATTGACACTGCTGTTCAGAAAGGCGGGATCCCGAAAGTGCCAGGCTGTATGGAGCACACAGGAGTTGCCACCCAGCTAATCCGGGAGGCTCGAGAAGGTGACGGGGACCTGGCAGTGCTATGGCTCGACCTTGCCAACGCTTATGGGTCAATCCCGCATAAGCTGGTGGAAACCTCACTGATCCGACATCATGTTCCAGATAGAATCAGGGATCTCATTTTGAATTATTACAGCTGCTTTAAATTGAGAGTCACCTCTGGATCAATAACATCAGCATTTCATTGGCTGGAGAAAGGAATTATCACAGGGTGTACTATCTCAGTGATCTTGTTCGCTTTAGCTATGAATATGCTAGTTAAGTCAGCAGAGGTGGAATGCAGAGGCCCACTAACCCGGTCAGGTGTGCGACAGCCCCCTATCAGAGCTTTTATGGACGATCTGACGGTAACCACAACATCCGTACCAGGCTGCAGATGGATCCTCCAAGGCCTTGAACGCCTCATCAGCTGGGCCCGAATGGACTTTAAGCCAGCTAAGTCCCGATCCCTTGTGGTGAGGAAGGGAAACGTAACCGATAAGTTCCGTTTCTCCCTCAGAGGAGTACAAATTCCGTCAATCACCGAGAAGCCAGTTAAGAGCCTGGGAAAAGTCTTCAACAGCACACTTAGGGACAATGGGAAGGAGTTGCACACCTGGATTGCTGCAGTGGACAAGTCAGGGCTGCCAGGAAAGTTCAAAGCCTGGATTTACCAGCATGGCATTCTGCCGCGACTCCTCTGGCCACTGCTGGTCTACGATGTCCCCCTAACCACTGTTGAGGGCTTCGAGAGGAAGATCAGCCACTCTCTACGTAGGTGGTTGGGTCTCCCGCATACTATTACCAGCATAGCCTTATACGGAAGGAAGAACAAGTTACAACTCCCCTTCAGTGGCCTATCGGAGGAGTTTATGGTTTCCAGAGCAAGAGAGGTACTGCTATATAGAGAATCCAATGACACCAAAGTTTCCTCAGCTGGCATTGAAGTGAGGACGGGTAGGAAGTGGAGGCAGTCGACCAGGCTGAAGCACGGCTGCGGCACAGTGTGCTGGTGGGGACAGTGGCTTCAGGACGCGCAGGGCTTGGCTGTCACCAGAAACCTCGGTATGATAAGGCTCGGGGAAAGGACAGGCGTCAACTGGTCCAAGAAGAAATCCGAGCAGGGGTGGAGGAAAGACGCATCAGTAGGATGGTGGGGATGCGACAACAAGGGGGGTGTGGACTCGATGGGAACAAGCAATGGACCGAAAGATCTCGTGGACTGAGCTGTGGAAAGCAGAGCCATACCGGATCCAGTTCCTTATCCAATCAGTCTACGATGTCCTCCCCAGTCCAACCAACCTCTTCTCATGGGACCTGAAAGACACCCCTGCATGCCTCCTGTGCCAAAAAAGAGGATCCCTGGAGCACATATTAAGTTGTTGCTCTAAGGCGCTGGGAGAGGGACGTTATCGGTGGCGCCACAACCAGGTGCTAAGGTTAATTGCTGGAACCATCAGTACCGGAATCTCTCTCAGCAAGCACCAGCAGCCAGTACAGCACACAATCACATTTGTTAAGGCGGGAGAGAAACCACAAGGGAGCAGGAACTCAGCGGGGGGACTTCTAGCAACAGCTCGAGACTGGCAGCTAAAGGTTGACCTGGGAAGGCAGCTCAGATTTCCAGAAACCATCGCCACGACCACACTTAGGCCTGACATGGTCCTATTTTCAGAATCATCAAGGCAGGTGGTTCTACTGGAATTGACTGTGCCCTGGGAAGACCGGATAGAAGAGGCATTTGAACGGAAGAGAGCCAAGTATGAGGAGTTGACAGGTGAATGCCGTAACAGGGGATGGAAGACCCGCTGCCTCCCCATTGAGGTTGGCTGCCAAGGGTTTGCCGGCCAGTCATTGTGCGGGGTCCTCAAGCTCTTGGGAATCAGGGGACTGACTCCAAAGAGAAAGGAAAACTTGAAATCACATCATATGACCCCTTTAATACAGCGCCTGTATATACAAGAATAGTTCAACATAAGCTTGTACTATTTAAATATCAATAAAATGGGGTCTATAATTTTCCGTTTCATTAATGTTATTCTGAAATAAATATTAAATATATTAAGTTTATATAAAAAGCTTTTACAGTTAAAAACAGATGCCAGCATTTGTGTAAATAAATATAAAACGCAGGTCAGCTGTTTTTTTAAAGATCACATTGCATATAGCCTATAATGAAAATAAAATACGATCGATCATATTAATCAATAATAATTCAAAAAGTAAAAACACAGTATACATGTAGTTAAAGCGAAATTGAATGGAGGAATTTAAGTAATTGTAGAAGTCCAAAGTTCTGTAGAACTACGCGGCTGTCCTTTTTGTATTGTTTCAATATTAAGCCATATTCTTGAACTGGATAATGAGTTTCTTTTCAGACCACTTGCCTTTATGGATGTGAAACTTGCCATGTAGTAAAACGATTTCATATAAAAAATATGACTTGTGTCCATATAATTTCCCCATAGTAAATAAAAACAAAATCACGTTGTTTGTTTTTTTATTGCTCAACTATAGGGGGAATTTAATTTACACAGTGTACTCACAAATTATCCAAGGAATGACATAAACCGAAATAACAAGTGAAAAGGTTTCAAGTATGTATTTTGTGTGAACACAATCGTTGTCATACAAATCTGAAAGAAAGCAGTTGCAGCAAGCATGCCACCCATCTAAAGCAGATGCAGAAAAACGTTCACAAAAGAACGCGACTGTCAGTACATTAACATTATTAGTCTTAACTCTTAAATAACGCCTTTCATATTTCAAGTTTTTCCTACATTTTCCCGAGAAGTCTCTGGTGT
>NW_015644648.1:413-12852 GCF_001515625.1 Sinocyclocheilus rhinocerous | reverse complement strand
AGATGCCAGCATTTGTGTAAATAAATATAAAACGCAGGTCATAGCTGTTTTTTAAAGATCACATTGCATAGCCTATAACGAAAATAAAATACGGTCGATCATATATTAATCAATAATAATTCAAAAAGTAAAAACACAGTATACATGTAGTTAAAGCGAAATTGAATGGAGGAATTTAAGTAATTGTAGCAGTCCAAAGTTCTGTAGAACTACGCGGCTGTCCTTTTTGTATTGTTTCAATATTAAGCCATATTCTTGAACTGGATAATGAGTTTCTTTTCAGACCACTTGCCTTTATGGATGTGAAACTTGCCATGTAGTAAAACGATTTCATATAAAAAATATGACTTGTGTCCATATAATTTCCCCATAGTAAATAAAAACAAAATCACGTTGTTTGTTTTTTTATTGCTCAACTATTTAATTTACATAATTTACACAGTGTACTCACAAATTATCCAAGGAATGACATAAACCGAAATAACAAGTGCAAGTATGTAAAGCCACCCATCTAAAGCAGATGCAGAAAAACGTTCACAAAAGAACGCGACTGTAAGTACATTAACATTATTAGTCTTAACTCTTAAATAACGCCTTTCATATTTCAAGTTTTTCCTACATTTTCCCGAGAAGTCTCTGGTGTAAAGGTATAACGGAAGTACAGATACACTGCTTTGCGGGAAAGCGGAAGTTAGCTGACGCCACTGTGAAAAGGGCCTATTGAAGCAAAAAAAAAAAAAAGTTTAGTCAAATGCACAGACAATTCTCCTGATTTGACCTTACTTTTTTGGTGACCACATTGATATATGACAAAGATATTCTGTCAAGACCCATTCACACCAGGAATAATATCTATAACCATCAAATTTTAATTGCCACAACTATGACTGATTTCTCTATTACTGAACAATAAAAACAATAAAGAGGTCAAGCATTTAAAGCAGCATATTATTTAACTGCAGCAACCACTTAGAATAAACAGAATGTTATCATCCCATTTTGTGGATGCTAAAATAGTTGGCATTAGTTATCGTTCTTGGAGTGAAAGAGTGGGGCTTCAGGACACGTTAGAGAAGCTCTGTGTTAATGTATAGGAATACACTTACCCCTAACATAGATCTGGGTCAGGATCCTGGAGTTTCTTGAGACAGCATCATTCTCCTTGCTCATCGGGAACCAGAGGTGCAGCTCCGCTAATTATCGATGCAGTATGAATGACATACACTGGTGACATTTTTCACAATCACGACAAACAATCAAATACTGCCCTAAACTCAATAGCGGAAAGGCAGCGCTATCCTGCAAGTATGGCGGATAAACAAAGCAGTTTCCCAGAACTCAACGCGGCGTTACGTCACATTCTCATTCTTTATTGATGTCAAAAAGACGTCAAATTGACATCAAACATTGACGTCAAAAAAACAGGTCAAAAACGCTAATCAATTTGACGTCAAATACTTGACGTCAACATATTGATGTCCTATTCTAGACCACCAAAATAACGACACAACAGTAATAAATGTAAGAAAAGTTTTATTCATCAAGCAACAATTAAAAAATACAAATTTAAACTGGATTTTGTATCCCCAGAAAGGACTACAGTACATGTAAATTAAAGATAATGAATTACAGTTCAACACTGTAAAAAAAATAAAAAAAATGCATATTTAGTCATTTCACATTTCCAAAAACAGTATGCACATTATTTTTTTACTGTAACATTCATACCATTAACATTTTATCACATAAATTAGGCAATTTCACTTTATGCACAATTAGTACTGCATGTGTCATTTTAAATGTACAATTCAAGCAATTCTTGAGAATCACAGAGCATGTGTCAAGGGCCTGAAAGTCCAACTCCTGGTTTAATTATACTCTTTTCAGGTTCAACTTGAATGCATAAAAATGTAAAGCATAAGACACTGAATTCAAAAGCTCACCAGACAAGACATCATACAGCTTTGACAATCACGGTATCTGGTCACATCACTGAGTACACATTACACTGAATATCCAAGGCATTCACATGAGGATGCATCTTCAATGGCAACACATTCCTATTGAAGCCAAAAAAATAAAAATTGTTCAGTCAAATGCACAAACAATTATCCTGTTCTGACCTTACTTTTTTGGTGACCACATTGATATATGACAAAGATATTCTGTCAAGACCCATTCACACCAGGAATAATATCTATAACCATCAAATTTTAATTGCCACAACTATGACTGATTTCTCTATTACTGAACAATAAAAACAATAAAGAGGTCAAGCATTTAAAGCAGCATATTATTTAACTGCAGCAACCACTTAGAATAAACAGAATGTTATCATCCCATTTTGTGGATGCTAAAATAGTTGGCATTAGTTATCGTTCTTGGAGTGAAAGAGTGGGGCTTCAGGACACGTTAGAGAAGCTCTGTGTTAATGTATAGGAATACACTTACCCCTAACATAGATCTGGGTCAGGATCCTGGAGTTTCTTGAGACAGCATCATTCTCCTTGCTCATCGGGAACCAGAGGTGCAGCTCCGCTTTGAATTTGTGTTTGAGGAACTGGTACCATGACTGCAAACATAGACGGAAAAAACAGATCAGATCAAAAGGAAAACCTCCAATTCTAAAAACATTTATAAACAGAAATGACTGCTGATCATTAGAACTTCTGAGATATCTTACACTTGTAAGTAACTTACATAGTCATTTCCTTCCAGATTCATAAGGAAAGGAATATTTCACAAGAAGAAAAAATCTACACATATTCTGCATTGGTAAGGTACCTAAAAGATAAAATAAAACAAAAAAGTAAAAAAACTAAGATGTAATAATTTACTTATAAAGTACTATAAATACTTTAAATGTATATAAGTCAAGCAAGGGTGAACAAATTACAAATAAGTTCATGAAACTGACTTATATGTGTCCTATTCTTGGAGATTTCTGACGTGTCTTCATCAGAGTCTGGTATGAGGATTTCTGGAAAAGAAGGAATGACAAAACCAGCATTCAGTGAATTCAACTTGAATTATTATAATTATCAATATACCTAAATACATATTACGTAAAGTTGTACTTACATTTCTTTTGTTGAAGGCTGCTGATGGCATTCCGTTGGTCCTGCTTCAAGAGTAACCACCTCCATCTCACTAAATTGGTTGAATTGGGTCCATTTTGTCTTGTTCTCGTTATCCCCATCCACGTTATTATATGAAGGACAGTTGAAGGCTACATTTCAGCAACACAAATAAAATATTTCATTTAATAAAAATATACATACATAAATACATACATACATATAAAATAATTCAGTGTCAAACAGACTGTGAGACACATTAAAAATACAAACCTCATGTAAGCGACACGCCTCTTGCATCTCGTAACGTAAATAAAAGCATTCAGAATAGGAATTAAATACAAGCATGAACTCACCAGAAAGGGACCATCACCATCACAGCATCAGGCTGTGTTTGAGGACAGTTGGTTGTTTGGAGGACTGTCAAACATCTCTTTGAACTTAATAATGGACACAATACTTAAGTTATGTGTATTATATTTTGCCACAGTAACACTATGCTTTATTTGGAATTTTTTATTATAACCAGGAAAATATAATATATCTATTTTTATGCTTACTTTTCTAATATTAAAGTTTCATTATGTACAAATCAAAACACATGCTTTTAGTTTTGATTTGTGAAAGAACTTCTCGCTTTTACTGGCTTTAGGATGTAAAGGACACTCTCTTGTATGTGGTTCAAGTTCTCAAGGATGATTTACGCTTTCTAGATGGGTGGGATATGAAAAACAATTTCACTGAAAAAGAATTATCACAGTTTTTAAATGAGCAACTTAACCTCCTCAATTTTTTAAATATGAGATTTCATTTGACATAATATCTTTCACATCAATCAACATTTTTTGACAGTTTAAATGTTCACATGTAAAGGATCCCTGTAGTGGCTCACACAGTAACACAGCGATGACACTAATTTAAAAACACTAATATATGTATATCTTAAACATCTCTAAATAACACAATTTTTACCTTTTTAGCTTTCCCTTGATTTCAGCAACTAACATAACTTATCTGCAGAGAGAAACAAAAACAAACATGTGAGTGCATGGGACATGATAATTAAAAATTCTACAAAAATCCAAATAAATATTAGTATTGAAACGCATCAAATCAATGAAATCCGTTTCTGTGCGCCTGTTTGGAGTCCTCTTGAATGGGGCGGGGCGACACAAATAAACGCTTGATGACAGCCCTTTCTCCCTTGCTCGGCGCTTCTCACTCCAGTCCAGCGGGTGGCGCTAAAACACATTCCTTTGCCAAACACCATTAAAACTCAGAGGAAGAAGATTCGTTTCACCGAGCTCTCTGTTGTTTTTACGTGATGATGTTTACAATCTGTTAGAAATGTTGTTTCTGTACGCTAAATAGAAAAATACAGCTTTTGAATCAGGTCAGTAACTACCTGTAACATTCTCATCCTCACAGTCGTGACTAAGATACTATTTATGTGGCACTGATCAGATCTGTGTTTGATTATGGCAGTGTGGTATATGGTTCGGCTTCAAAAACCCTGTTGGAAAAACTGGATAAAATACAAGCCCAAGCTTTGAGACAGTGTTGTGGAGCTGTAAAAACGACACCCATTCCTTCTTTACAAGTCCTGTTAGGGGAGATTCCACTGGAAATGAGAAGGAAACAATTAATGATCAATTACTGGGCTAACCTCAAGGGTCATAAAGATGATCATCCTACAAAAATGGTTTTAATGAAGTGTTGGGAACAAAATAAGTTGAGTAGAAAAAGTTTTGGATGGAGTAGTGAAGCGTATGTAGAAGAAATGGAGGTAAATAGGTTTAAGATGAGCCCAACAGTTGTGATTCCTGAAAATGAACCATGGAGTTATATAACTCCCCATATAGATTTACAGTTGTTGGAAATTAAAAAAGCAGAAAGAAAAGTAGACATGTCTTCAGCATTCTCTGAACATTTTAGAACACAATATCCTCAATACTTACAAATATTTACAGATGGCTCAAAAGATCCAGAGCGAGAGACAACTGGAGCTGCTTTTTTAGTTCCTGACTGGGCTCATAGTATAAAGCGAACATCCAATCATTTGGCAGTATATACTGTTGAAATGATAGCAATACTCTTGTCCTTGCAGTGGGTAGAGGATTATAAACCTGGAAAGGTTTTAATTTGTTCTGATTCACTCTCAGTTTTAAAAAGTCTAAGGTCTTTTAAATCCAGTCATCAAGATATTCTTTTTAGTATTTTACAGATATATTCAAGATTGGTTCAGAATGATATTTTAATCAGTTTTATTTGGGTTCCATCACACGTAGGTGTAAAGGGAAATGAGGACGTAGATAAGTTAGCAAAACAAGCTTTGCAGAGAGAAGAAATAGAATTACAAGTTCCTCTAAGCAAGTCTGAAATTAAGGTTTTAATCTGGAAAAAGGTTATTGCAGAATGGCAAATAAAGTGGGACAACAACGAAAAGGGTAGATTTTTCTACAATTTAATTAACAAAGTAAGTCAAAAAATAAGACATATTGGTAAAACAAGGAAAGAAGAGGTTGTTTATAATAGAATATTGTTGGGACATTCCAATCTTAATAGTACACTCAAAATATTAGGGAAACATCCAAATGGACTATGTGAACAATGCAAAGTAGAAGAAACAGTAACCCATGTAATTCTTGAATGTAAGAAATATGAGGAAGAAAGAAGTAATATGATAGTTGAAATCAAGAAGAATGGAGTTCAGGTGGTACATTTTAAATCTTTAATAAAATGGGCAAGTGAAATAAATAGTAAAGCTTTCTTTCATTTTCTTAAAAGGACGGGATTAATAAGTAGAATGTAACTCTCTGTTCCACACTCCGGAGCAGAAGGTGGCGGTAATGCACCTAATTACGCTGATTGCCAGCCGCCGTTAAAAGCCAAGAAGAAGAAGAAGAAGAAGCTTCTCACTCCAGTCCAGCGAGTGGCGCTAAAACACATTCGTTTGCCAAACGAATTCATTTCACCGAGCTGTTGTTTTGTCTTGATGCTGTTTACAATCTGTTATAAATGTTGTTTCTGTACACTAAATAGAAAAATACAGCTTTTGAATCAGGTCAGTAAATACCTGTAAAATCCAGAGGGGATGGCTGAAATTACTGTGAAAAACTGTTTTGGATGGCATGCAAACCCATGTTTAGGAGTAAAAGCATTGTAATCCAACACCTCTCCAGCATCATCAAAGAGATCCTTTAAAGACCAAATATTTCTACAAAACCAATCCTCATAAAAAAAAGTTATTTATTTCTGTGTAGAATATACTTATTATTCCATATTGAAGAATTATGTGGTGTAAAGTTATGGGTGTGTGCTAATTTCCAATATCGCAAAACTTGTTGATGAAATGCAGATAATTGCAGCGGAAGTTTAGAAATATCGAAGTCACATTTAAGTAAGAATTCAATGCCACCAAATTTCCTAAATAATGATGCTGGAATTTTAAACCAAAAACTCTCCGAATTGTATAAAAAATCTTGCAACCATTTTAACTTCAACATGCCATTCATCTGTTTAAAATCAATTATGTTTAAACCACCCAGGCCATAAGATTTAACAATATAATTTTTCTTAATAAAATGCGTCTTATTCTTCCAAATAAAATTATACAAGGAACGATTAATTAATTTAGAAACATACGAAGAAGGGGCTTCTTTCAATTGTTGGATAGATGACCCTTGACAGAAACTCTGCTTTAGACAACAATACTCTACCAAAGATAGAGAGGTCTCTTTGTAACCAATTGTTTAGAATTGTTTTTAAATTTTCTAAGAAATTAAGTTCCATACATTTCTCTGAATTTATATTATTAGTTATAATGCTTCAAGCAGATATAGATTTCTCTTCACAGCCGGCACACACTAAAAAAAAGAAAGTCTACAGAAGCTTTTATTGAGAATTAACAGAGGTTTAGATGTTGATGTTTTGTTTAAAACAGCTGAAACATACTTTAGTTGCTGCAGAAAATGTTCGTTTTCTTCAAGTTTGCATTTATGGTCATATATTTATACATGAGGCATTTACTTACAGAGAGCTGTGAACAAAGCAGTCCGTGGAGAGGCGATAGATAGTGATGACTGAAAAACGCTGGGTTTATTATTGAGCACAGAGAGACAGTTTAATGGCTGATAGGATCCACGAGCTTCTACTCTCAGCAAATCATCTCTAGCAGCAGCTGCAGTTTGGCAGGAGACTCTCAGGATGCTTCTACACTTCAACAACTTTAAAACATTCAACATTTTAAAAGTCTTAAATTTTGAATTATTTTTTTTGTCTTAATTTAAATCTTCCAAATAATTGTCCAAATGTTATGTGTATATTGCTATGTTTCTCATATACTTTCAATAAAAGTCTGTGAAATGAACAAATCTGAATGTAATAGCAGAAAATCAGATGTCAAGGCTTCTTTGCTTTCTGTGAGTCAAACATCAGTTCTTTTCAGCTTTTATATGATAATACAATTGACCACTTATTAATTTATTCATTGATAATAGGCTTTAAATAGTTATATGTTTCCTGTATAAACCCTTTGTGTAAACTCTTGATAACTAGCATCTTAACAATTAAGACTGCTCAGTTAAAGAGGAATCAAACTGACAGAGATACTGTAAGAAATAAATTTCTATTTTTGAAGTGCACTTTCAAAGCTAAGCATTTTTATTGCTAAAATAATTCAACGAACAGTTTAAAATGAACCAAAACATTTCAGAGAAATCACTCAAGAATGAATAACATGAATTGTACAAAGAGACTTGATTGAATTTAATAGACTGGATGAAACTGAAACGGCTGTAAAGCAGCTGAAGTCAAATGGGACTCTGTGCTGTCAGATAAACTTGGGACGCTCTACAAATCTCAAACTATAGTCGTAAGGACAGGGGTTCGGCAGACCCATGCTGCTGTTCACTGGAATCACCACAGGTAATGTCTGAAGACATGAAAGACATTGTGTTCATTCTTACAGCTGAAAATCAACCTGTTGCTGAAGTGAATGCTGTTGTTATGACAGGAAAAGAATGACATAAAACACCATTGTTAGAGCATTTCTGATCACTGAGAAAAACCTGGGCTTTCCACTGCAGCTTCTGTTCTCTGTAAAGAGCACTAGTGTGTGTAGGAGTGGGGAAAGACTGCGTTTGGATATTTTGGTCATGGTTTGAGTATTCAGATGTGATTCTGTTGTTCTGAATTATTTTCATCAGCTTTGTCTCGGATCATCTCTCCAGATCTTCAAGAAGTAAAGCTTCATCCATCACCATCAGGTCCGAGCGCTGCAGCAGAGCGTCCATCATCTGAAAGAGATGCTGCTCCACACTGGAGATCTTATGAGAAACTCATGCTATCTAAACATGCAAGGGGAGATCAAAAGTTCAGAGACTATGCCCATCATGATAAACAATGGAAAACAGGGTAACGTTAGTCTGTTTGTGTAATGATGCAGTATAGCACTCCTGACAGACAGCTCTCGTTCTAAAGGGCCTTTTTCATATCGCTATGCATGCATTACTTTCATTTAGTTCAAATGGTTACAGCATGAAACTAAAACTACAAGTTTATAACACAAAACTACAAGTTACAACCCCGAACTGTGTCTGGTTATGTATTAAGTCCAGCAATAAGTCCAGAGTAGACCAGGAGAAGAATTGGAGAGCCTGCAAGCTGTAATCTGTGATGTTTTATCTACAAGTTACAACCCCGAACTGTGTCTGGTTATGTATTAAGTCCAGCAATAAGTCCAGAGTAGACCAGGAGAAGAATTGGAGAGCCTGCACACTGTAATCTGTGAATCTGTGAAAACACATGTATGCATCACTCTCTCGAAATCATAAAACGACAAAAATGGCTTGACATTTGTCAGTGTTCTTAATTGAAAAAAGCCTGATCTGACAAAAGCATTGATCTGTTTGTCAAATTTTAACGACTCATCAAAAAGTACCCCTCAATTTTTTACCATGGATTTGCTATGAATAGATAAAGGGCCTAAATTAAACTTAGGGGACCCATATGTATTTGGGGGTGCAAACACAATAATCTCTGTTTTAGATTCATTCAAATGCAAAAAAATCTCATCCAACCAAGTTTTCAGGTCATTCAAACAAGTAAGAAGAGGCCCTAGTGAGCTACTTTCCTTCTTTACTGGCATGTATTTCTGTGTGTCATCAGCGTAACAGTGAAATGATATGCCATGTTTTTTTTTTTTAAATAGACCCAATTGGAAGCAGATATAATGAAAACAAAATAGGACCCAAAATGTATCCTTGGGGAATCCCACATGTAAGAGGAGCCAACAATGATTTAAATTCACCCAAGGCAACTGAAAAACTTATATTTGTTAAATAGGACTTGAACCCCTACCAATCGTTCAAGCCATGCAATAAGAATTTTATGGTCTATGGTTTCAAATGCTGCACTAAGGTCAAGTAACACCAGAACTGCAGCATTACCAGAGTCCACAGTTAACAAAACATCATTAAGAACCTGGGTTAGGGTTAGGAAAGTTCATGTTTTTGTTTTGGGAGTCCACAACAACATGTTGACATGCATGCAAGGTCAAAAACATTTTCATTGTCTTATAATATGCATTTATTTTTACCTTATTTGCTCGACGACTCCCAAACGATTCATTCAACAATTAAGTTTTCCAAACACCTCCTTTGCGTGATGCTAATCTGTGGTGATTGGTCCGATGACCCAGTCTGTTGTGATTGGTCTTCTGCGTGCAGCGCATGTCAATAACGGAACGCCCATCAAGTTTTCCCGGGTCTGCACACGCAACAAACGGCTAAAGATTCTTTTTTAAAAACGACTCCTTTCAGTGACTCCGAGTTGACTCTTTCTTTTGAGAAATAATAACTTTATACACGGTGCACCTTCAGATTAAACTTTGCAGGATATTTTCATTCACTTAGAGCTGTGTTACACACTGCATGAAAGGTAATTTTCAAAAATCCATAATAGGGGCACTTTAAAAGCACATATGCTGTACTGTGATGCTCCCTAAACCCAGACTGAAATACTTCAAAGAGAGAATTTATATTCAAGAAACATTGCATCTGACTGAGAACTGCTTTGTCCAACACGTTTGAGAAAAAAGGCATTTTTGAAATAGGTCTATAATTGCAATACACTGTAGAGTCCAAATTAATGTTTTTAATTAGAGGCTGCACCACAGCATGTTTAAAAGAAGCCGGAACAACCCCTGATACAAGGCAACTATTTATAATAGATAAAACACTAGGCCCAACTATATCAAAAGCCTGTTTGATTAGTTTTGATGGAACATTATCAAGTGGGGAGTCTGTTGGCTTTAACTGTTCTACTATTTTCGCCATGCCAGAGATTAAGAATCTCAAAATGATCAAACACCACATGGCAATATACCTGTAGATGTACAGATGGATTAATAACAGCAGGAGGAATTTGAGATCTAATATTTTCAATCTTTGAAATGAAAAATCTCTTAAAATGTTCACAAGTTTCCACTGAAACATCAGGCCCAATCACATTAGGTGGATTAATAACAGAGTTAATAGTATTAAATAATACTCTAGGTCTATGACAGTTTCTCTCAATAATGTCAGAGAAATATTTTGCCTTCGCTGCTCTAACAGCACTTTGATATGTATGCAAGGACTCCCTTAACATTTCATTTGACACCTGGAGCCTGCCATTTACGCTCTGCTCTTCTGCAGATTTGTCTAAGTGCTTGTGTATTATCATTAAACCAGGGTTCTGCCTTAGATTTTACATGCCTCACCTTCAAGGGTGCAATAGCATCTAGAATAGTTGTACATACAGAATTAAAAGAACAAAACAGTGACTCTGGGTACAAATAAGATGATGGGTTTTCAAAGGCAGAAACATTAAGATTATTCACAAATGCCACAGAAAAATCGTTAATAACGCTATAATTTATCATACGATACAGACGTGCACTAGAGCGCGATTTAGAAATCTGACAGGTTTACTAAAAAAGGTAAAATTTCACCATGTGGTGGGTTTTCCTATATCGCATCACATATTTTATCAACAACTTTTATTGTCTGCTAATTGTATTTGCATTAAGAAAATGTTTGCTTTTTGGGCTTTCTGTTTCAAATTTCTCAATAAAGCTTCTGAATTTAATTGAATTGAAAGCCTTTATTGTCATTGTATTTTTCTGCACACAATAAAATTAAGAGCACTGCTCCTGACTGGTGTAAGAAAACAAACATATGACCACAGACAATAAATAAGACTATAGACTATGTACAGTAAAATTATAAAAGTATATACAACAAGTCATAATATTGCACATGGAGTAATCTGAGTAAAGTGAGCATTGGCAGTACTGCACATTGACCTCTACATTGATATGAAACAGTAAGTATATAGAAACATTACAAACTGAAATGGGTTAAGTGGCAGTAGTGATAAGTGACCAGATACATGCCACATCTAGTGCATTTGTTAAGTATCCACTTAGTACTGGCATTTTAAATGGGTTAAGTGGCATTAGTGATAAGTATCCACTTAGTACTGGTATTTTTGACACTTACGAGGCAAAGGGATAAGAACGCTTATGCTTACCGTTCTTCTAAAAACAATAACTAGAAGTTGTTCTGGCTCCTGCAGCTTTCTTTCCCTCTCTTAAGGTTGCCAGGTTTTCACAGCAAAACCCGCCCAATTGCTACTCAAAACTAGCCCAATCGCTTTTCAGGGGGATTCTTGGTAAAAATCATGTTCCAGGGGGTAAAATACATGTTTTTTGGCGGGGTTCCCCTGGTTTTATCACATTACAAAATTCTTCTTACAAAATGTTATTCCTACTGATAGCATGTAATTATGTAATTTAATTGTCATTTCCTCATGATAATATTATGGATTATCAATATATATTTGTAGGCCCCCCTCATTGAGGGCCCCTGTTCCACTATTACCCCCTGTCCAACGCACCTGTGCACAAATTTCAAAACCAGATACAACAAACTAGCGAAATACTATCTTGAATCATTTAAAGCTGAATTGTTCAATCAGTTATTTAAAACAGTGTGAATATGATGAAATGAAACGGACGCACGAAGTAATGTCCCCCCTTATTATTTTCCCTCCTCCTCTCGACTCCAGTCCAGCGGGTGGCGCTAAAACACAGACGCTTGTTTGCCAAACACCATTAAACCTCAGAGGAAGATTAGTTTCACCCAAGCGGCAACCTCCCGCTCTCTCTCGTGAAGCCAACAAGGAAGTGACTTAAACTGTAATTCATCGACTGGTCGCTAGAGGCTGGCTGCAAAAGGGAGTCAATCCCATAGACTCCCCATGTTAAAATGCCCAACTTTACAGCAGAAAAAAAACATGTTTACAGCCTGGTTCAAAAA
>NW_015644648.1:0-189 GCF_001515625.1 Sinocyclocheilus rhinocerous | reverse complement strand
CTGCTGTCACCACCGTCGAGCTAGGTGGGCGTGGTTTCAGCAACCTGCTCCCGCCTTTTTGCCCATTTTCGATTATCCGGGAGTGACGCGCAGTGACGCGCTGCAAAGATGGCGACGGCCCGCTCCGCCCACTTTGGGTTTCAAAAATATGGAAGGCGGACGGGGCCAAATGTCTTTAAACGGAACGCG
>NW_015644647.1:168350-170492 GCF_001515625.1 Sinocyclocheilus rhinocerous | reverse complement strand
TAGAATTTGAAACCAAAAAAAAATCTATCCTAGAGTGAGATTTATCGCAATGAGAGAAAAAAGTATACTCTCTTTCCATTGGATTGACCAGGCGCCATATATCAGTCAATCCGATATCCTCTGTTAGCATATGAAGGGCAGCCCTATCCCTTGGTATAGAAGGTCCTTGATATATACTCTTATCCAAAACCCCATCCATAACCTGATTAAAGTCCCCTGCCAAAATTATTTGTCCCTCTTTGTCCCCAAGAATCTTGTTTATCTTATTAATAAAATCTGGATCTGCCTTATTTGGGGCATATACATTGCATAATATCACTTTAACTCCATTAATGAGAGTTTCTATACATATAATCTTGCCAGCAATTGTCTTTAGCTTCCGTTAACATTAATAAATTAAGCCTCTTATTTATTAGGATCATTACCCCATTTTGTTTGCTCGTAAATGATGGATAAAATACATGTCCCAACCAATCTCGTTTGAATTTTAGTGCTTCATTATCTGTTACATGGCTTTCTTGCACAAAAGCAACATCTACTTGTTTATGTTTGAGATATGACAGGACCTTTTTTCTTTTAATTGGGCTTCCACATCCGTTAATATTCCATGTTATAAATCTGATGTGACTACCCATTTTTAAAACAAATGAATCGCGCATAATTGTGCGAGTAATCAAATGCGTTAGGTGACTGCCCCCTACTGGGGAATGACATAGACCGTGATGTACATTTTTTCAAGTTAAACAAACAGCAGTTGAACATTTCAAATACAAAAACTACCTTCTGTAACGCCCTGTTGCTTAACGAAAAGCAGTTAACCCCTCCCACGAACTTAACAACAGAAAAAATAAGAACAATAAACAACAAAAAATGAAAGGTCATACTAAACAATGAGGACCGTCCCAGTCCCTCCGATAGGATTTTATACACGCACTTGATCATTCCACCTGCCTCCAGCCCCTCTTTCAGACCGATCATCCTCACGTTGTTGCGGCGTAACAGGTATTGTTTTTTTTTAGTGATTCTCATTACTGTAATACATAGGGCCCTATGAATTCAGTTGTATTTTTTTCCCCAAATTCCATTTTTTTCACAAATGTTTTACATTTAAATTTTTCTGGATTCCATTTTTAATGGTTTAACTTAATTTTAATAAACAAAAAAGATGTCTAATCAATATAATTCATAAAATGTTAACAATAATAGGGTTTAATGACATTTTTATTATTTATTTTGCATTTTGTTTTGCCATAAATTCTGTGTTGTCTGTTGAATTTTTTCTGTATTCTGTGTTTTATGATTTAATTCAAATGTATTATTAAAAATTGTGTGATCCAATTAATCTTTTAAAATGCATTTCATGTAATTAAATGAAATTAACAATTAATTTAATTTTTTGGCAAACAACAACACAAAACATAGGTTTACAGTTTAAATTAAATTTAGAAGGTGAATAATTGTGTGGCATTGTGTGATGTTCCTTAAACTAATAAATTATTATTATTATTATTATTATTACTTTGAAAAGTACATTCTACTGTATAATAGTAATATATTTCTGACATAATTTCTTCAAGTTAAAACTTTTATTTTTGCAGGTTCAAGCAACGACCTTTACGTTTCTGTGTGTATCTGATTATAGTTTTATCAAATGAAATGTTGAAATGTTCATTAAGTGAACCCTCAGATCTGGAGGTGTGGAGATGAAGTTCATGTGGCGTGTCCCCATATACTGATACAGCACGTGCCACACATGCTTGAGTGTAGTAGACAAAACTGGGGCGGATGATGGGGGTTGGTGTTAAAAAATTGTGTTATAATAACCCCTACAAATACTAAGTGCCGGCGATGCAGTGTTGCCAGATATTGATACTAAAACAAACAAAAAACTAAAACTAAATAAAAATAAACCTAATTTTTTTCCAATCTTTTGCAAATAAGATAAGCTGCGCCCTCACTCACAACTCTCTCAAGTCTCGTTCATTCCGCCAGCATCTCGCACAGACTTACAAATCCCTGCCTAGTGTGGAAGAGCACAGCTAAGGCAAAAGAAAGGAGCCAGGAGTGGTGCAGAATGCAGGTAGGAACCTGACAAAGTAGGCGGGGACATCCCGCAGCGTCCCGAAGGCCAACTTCAGAAGG
>NW_015644647.1:167969-168102 GCF_001515625.1 Sinocyclocheilus rhinocerous | reverse complement strand
TATTATTATTATTATTATTATTATTATTATTATTATTATTATTATTAGGCGACCCATTATAATTCGGCTATTATTATAAAATTGCCCCGCTTTTTCATTCAGCACTGTATTTCACACACACACACACACGTGC
>NW_015644647.1:166885-167873 GCF_001515625.1 Sinocyclocheilus rhinocerous | reverse complement strand
CCAATCTCGTTCCTCAGCATCTGAAATGTTATGGTCATTTTGAAATGTCCGAGCAGTCTGTCATCAACGTATTTCTGTATAATTGCCTCCCAGAACTGTTGATGGAAACCCGGCTAGTGAATTGTATAAACAGGTACGTTATTAAAGGTTTGCGGAAATGTATTTTCAATGCTCCTAGGTTGAAACGAATCAAATACGATCAATATTAGGCTTTACCAGAGACAGACAAGGTCTTAGTCCAACACTAGCCATTAGGGTTGTGCCGACAGACGATAGTATCGTGTATCGACGGTAGTCAGATGTATCGACGATAGCAGATGTCTTTGTCGATAGTCAAGACGATATTAGGCTCATTCTCCTATTAATGTATTAATAATAATAATTATTATTATTAGGTGGCCCATTATAATTCGGCTATTATTATCAAATTGCCCCGCTTTTTCATTCAGCACTGTATTTCACACACACACACACACGTGCGCAAATGAGGAACCTGTAGCCGGTGAAGGAGTCTCCAAACACAGACACATATCGTCTGCTGATATATCGTGCGGTCCGGAGCGCTGTATGACTGATGTATCTGTTTAATTTAAATTTACTCCAAATATATTAACTTACCTGTTTTAAATACTTTATATTTAACGTGTTATGTCCAATATTTAGTGTTAAACTGTTGGTCTTTAAAATAAATCTACTTTTGATTTTCACCGTTGACTGATTTTGCAGACCTTCCATGCGTCGATGCGGCAAACTTGTCACAGGATGCGCGGTTCTAATAGCGATGTATGACGAATATATATGAACTAGCTGTTTTAAATATTTTTGCATTTAACGTTAGTTTATGAGTATGTTTCAAAGTATATTATTTAGATTCGTGGTGCTTCCATAGGCTCCCTCTCTCTCGCGCGCGGTTTAAAACCACCAAATAGTTTGCTGCTCGAGAAACATTTCTGATTATTATCAATGTTGAAAACAGTTGTGCTGCACA
>NW_015644647.1:165543-166116 GCF_001515625.1 Sinocyclocheilus rhinocerous | reverse complement strand
GGAAATTTTTGTGCGCATTTTACTTTCACTTTCGAATTAGCGGCAATTCTGCGTCAATTGCTTGAACGCAACAACAAAATACAAAGTCAAACTCACTTTAGCCTATATATAAAACATAGAACTTTTATTAACAAAACGAATAAAAAGTTTTTAGTTTTTAATTGTAGTGTCTGTTCTTTTACTGAACTAAATGATTTTTATTACTATAAAAAATCAAAACAACGGTGGGGGTCGGTGCCATGGTGGGCAAGTGACGTAACCGATGTTGCGGCTTAACAACGGTATCACCGTCAGCACCATCTATCGTGGCAAGCCTATTATGAAATAGCCTATGACAAGTACAGGGAGTCTCTCTTGCCCTCACCCACCCATGCACGATAATATCGTCTATCGGCGATCTCACGGACTGGCGATATGCCGATTTGAAAAATGACCATATCGCCCAACACTAGAGGAAACGTGTAACTAGGGGGTGTCTGCCCACTGACTGGCCACCGACACGTAGACTTTCAAGGTGGAGTGGGTCAACCCTGCAGAGAAACGGGCCTGCAGGAACTCCAGCACTGTACCAAC
>NW_015644647.1:154823-165256 GCF_001515625.1 Sinocyclocheilus rhinocerous | reverse complement strand
TCCGGACAGGGGGTGAAGATAGTACCCTCCGCCTGTGAGAGGAGATCCTCCTGACGGAAATCTCCCATGGAGAGCCGTCGAGAAGGGAAATCAGGTCTGAAAACCATACTCGGACCGGCCAGAACGGGGCTACTAACAGTAGAAGGACCCCGTCCCAGCACACTCTCTCCAGAACTCCCAGGAGTAGAGCGATCGGGGAAAAAGGTGTACAGACGAAGCCTCGCCACGTCTGTACCATAGCGTCCAGTCACTCCCATATTGAGATGCCCAGGAATATGAACTGCCCTCAGCGAGAGGAGCTTGCCCTGGGACCACACAAGGATCTGGTGCGCCTGCTTGTAAAGGGGGCGTGAACGCCGACCTCCCTGGTGGTTGATTTAAGAGACCGCTGCTATGTCGTCGGTGCACCAAAACATGGCGACCTCTTAGGTCTGGGAGAAAGTGTTTCAATGCTAGAAACACGGCCAGTATCTCCAGGCAGTTGAAGTGCCACGTGAGATGGCGGCCGCTCCACAGACCGCGGGCTCACTCATGACCGCTCCTCAACCGGTGAGGGACGCGTCCGTCGTTAGCATTACGCGGCCTACGTGACCTTGAGCATGCGGAGCGGGTTTCCCATCAGGGAGAACCCCTTGGTCTTGAGCCACCACTGTAGGGGTCTCATGTACAGCAGGCCAAAAGGTCTCCCGTTGGACGCAGCTGCCATCAGACCCAGCAGTTTCTGGAACTGCTGACAGTGAGTGACCGGCCATCTCTCACTCTCGCGACTGCAGTGAGGATCGGCTCGAACCGAGCAGGAAACAGACGTGCCTGCATCGTGGTCGAATCCCACACCACACCCAGATAAGTGGTTCTCTGTACTGGAGAAAGCACACTTTTCTTGGTGTCAAGTCTAAACCCCAGCTCTTTCATGTGAGCGAGAATGGCATCTCGATGCCAAACTGCCATCTGCTCAGATTGAGCTAATATCAGCCAATCATCGATGTGGTTGAGTATGTGGATGCCTTGGAGTCAATTACCAGAGCCTGCTCGGGGCCCACCAGAGTGGGAATGACCCCATTGAAACAAAGCGGAGAAGAACCGAACTGATTCAGTAGCCTCTTTCTACAGTGTGCAGGACCCATTGAGACACATTTGGCAGAAGTTTCCACGCTGCCAAAAAGGTCTACTAAGGGAATCAGTTTCTCGAGACTGATCTCTGGTGTAATCAGCACGGCTAGGTCGGTGGCCCTGAAGTGGCGAACCGGCAGGGGACAGCCGAGCTAGCTGCTCTAGAAACCTCCAAAGAGGTAGCGAGCCTCTTAGTACCGCTACGTTTCCGGGCAGTGACTGTGAGAAGCGCTCGCCGGAGACCGCTGCGCCCTGAAGCACCGTAGGTGGCAGGGTTGGCAGAACGATCGCCCTGAGGGCACTGAGGAGAGACGAGCACCGTATAATGAGGTGTACACCGCTCTTCCCCAGAGGGGCCTGCCCTCCGAAGTCCTGAGCCATGGCATCAGGACTCTCTAAGCTGAAGACTCCTATTGAAAACGACGGTCCTCTTGAGACTGGCCTCTGGTGCACTTAGAGCGGCTAGGTCGGTGCCCTGAAGCAGAGGACCGGCAGGGAATGGCCGAACTAGCTGCCCTAGAAACCTCCCAAGAGGTAGCGAGCCTCTTAGTACCGCTACGTTTCCGGGCGGTGACTGAGAGAAGCGCTTGCCGAAGACCACTGCGTCCTGAAGCACCGTAGGTGGCAGGGTTGGCAGATCGATCTCCTGAGAGGGGGCCGGCCCTCAAAAGTCCTGGGCCCTAGGCGTCAGGACGTTTTAGCTGAAGACTATCCAGCGGGAATGATGGTCCGCAGATCTGGCTTTCACTAGAAGCCTTCGGCCCAGGAGTGCCACTCTGACTCTAAATTCTGAGGAGTACGAGAATATGAGGAGCTGGAACACGGTTGGTTGGGGCTACTCCCGCCAAGCAGCCCCTGTTGACCACCTGAACCTCCTCTGAGGAAGAGAGGTAAACGCGTGCTCTCATTCGAGAAAATTTACCATATTGACCCGAATATAAGACGATGTTTTTTTCTTGGAAATACATCTGAAAAAACGCGGTCGTCTTATATTCAGGGTCTAGACTTTGACATGTCAATAATACCCCCACAACAATAGGTGGCGCCAAATACGCATAAAACGAGTGTGCCATGAAATACGTAATGTAATGCGTGTTGTAAAGATTGCGAGTAAAAACAAAAGAAGCAGAAAACCTTACAGCTGCATGAGTCGTGACTGTCACGTTAGCCTGATGGGACCAAACTCCCTTTGTGATTTTAAAACGTAAGACAGTACCCAGATTTGAAGACTACAGTAAGATTTTACTTCTACTGTTAATAAGATTTTGGTAGGCTGGTATTAGATGGATAGCCTAAATGTCCTAATTCAGATGGGCTACCTGTTTTTTTTTTTTTTATGGTATATCAAAAAGTGTATATTTTTTAAATGTGATTTGTTGGTACATTTTACCAGTTTTTATCATACTTTCAAAACAAAAATTAAAATAGGAAAAATATGCAATATGAAATTGATTGAAGACAAAATGTGTTTTACTGAGAAAAAAAACTAGATTTGGTTTTTAAAAAGCCTTTTTCCAAAAGGTACATCTGGAAAAAGGGGGGTCGTCTTATAATCAGGGTCGTCTTATATTCGGGCCAATACGGTATTTATTTATTCCCAAGAGCTCCTGTATATCTAACTTCTCATATTCAGAAGAAATATTTCATTTTAATTCCTCAGAATAAAATGCAGCCAAACAACCAGACAAGTTCGAGAGAGAGTACTAGATCTAGGGAACGTGGGTGGAGATAGGGAGAGCCTGTCTCCAACCCGTCCGCCAGATCATATGCGATCCCCGTAATCTCAATCGCCGCTGTGCCTCAGCAGCAGCAGGACGTAACCGCAAGATCACAGGCACAGACACACTCCTCGGAGCGTGCCCGGCGAGAGCGGAGCATTTAACAGCAGGTAAAGCACAATCAGCCCCCTCTCTTTTTCCCGAGAGCTGACTGCGCGAGCTCCGCTCCACAGTAAAGCTGCTCATTATAATATTAGGCATAATATGCTTGTGTAACTGATGCTTGTGCAACTGGCGAACTCATCGACGCCCTCCATATCAACCTCCTCGGAGGAAGACAAGCGGAGCGTCGGGCCCTCTCACCGGGGAAAAAGAACCGCACCGCGGGCTTCCGAACCCTGAGAGCGGGCGTTGGATGTGAACCCCACGAGCACAGCCGCCGCTCCGCCTCGGCGAAAGCAGGGCCAGCGCCGCGAGAAACGGCGGTGAAGGCTCCCTCCTCAAAGAGAGCCTTCCGAGAGCGAAGCAAGGCAGTAACAAACGCTCGCAAGAGAGCTGACTCTGCGTGCTTTGCTCCCAAGCAGACAACACACAAACTGTGTGTGTCCCCACCCGAAATATAGCGTGGGCAGGGAGGAACACACAGTCTGAATGTTGTCTGCTCTCGCCCAAATGCTTCTTTTTGGCTGAAGCTTGACGTAATGGAGCTTATAAGTGGACAAACAACACTAAATAAGACTCACAAACAGATAGCGACTGACAAACACACAGAACGCTTGTTGAATGACAAAAAGCTGACGCCGGTTCCACCGCACGTGCTTTTATAGCTTCCTGGTCGCAACGTCACCCGCCCATGACGTCTCGCCCATCTATTGGACTGATTTCATATGTGATTCAGAGCATGGTCATGCTGAAGGCGTTCCCAAAGCGTTTTCCGACGCAGCTTGAGTTCCTGAAGGGGAACTGCACTGCTCATTCACACAAAGACTTTATATTTAAATAGCAGTCTTTTGGGGTGGTTATTATTTACGGATATCATTCACAGAGTACAGCCATTCTTTTGATTTATTCATCCAAATTTTGGCAAATTCTATTAGAGTTATACAGTAAATTCCACTTTTGATTCCACAATTCTGTCCATGTTGTCCACTAAATCAGAGGGCCCTAAATAACTTTTTTTACTCTATTATATTACTGTATCAAATAATTTTGCAATGATTTTGAAAATTCATTTTTAAAAGCAGAACAATTGGTGCCACAATGTATACATACTATACCATTTATATATTTTTATTTATTCTTTTTCATTTTACAGTGCTGAAAACTAGACTGTAAAATTAGCTTAACTATACAGAGAATATGAATTTCACTCTCACAATAATAAAAAAAAAGATTTCTTTCTGCAAAATACTTTGATTTTTGACGTAAAATGTGACCAAATATGACTTCTTCATAAATGTCTTTGGTGAATATGCCACAATAATTTTCTTTATACATAAGGAATTGAAAGCACTTTAGTTTTAGCAGTGAAAGTTCTCACCACCACACAGTTGCTGTTGAAGTCCCCATGAGCTGTATGACACATGTATTGTTTAAACTGCTGCAGGCTGTCCAGCACTGCCTGTTTAAGGAGTGCACCTCGTAAGCCTAACGCAGCCCTCTTGAGGAAGAGAACGCTGCTCCTCTATACAGGACAGTAGACGTGTCAAATTGCCCTTAACTTGCTAGTGAAGAGAATGAGAAGAAGGAATGAAAAGATTAAAGGAAGAAATCAAAAGAGAGATACATAATTTTATTTGTCTATTAAAAACCAACCTGCTGTACAGCACCTAGTCAAACACTGATGTAAATACACACATACTTATCCTCACCACAAAGGGTAGGAGGCACTCCAGCTGTACACTGATAGCAAAGACGCTTAGCAGTGGCAGATGAGCAGGTCCTGCCAGACTGCTGGCCAGAAAAAAGAAATTCTCTAGGGCCTGACACAGAACAGTACATGTCTCTGACCACCAGGGTGGTGAAACAGCTACTATCAACACACGAGAAGGCTGTCTGGAAAAGGATGATGAGCTGCATGCTTGGAGAATGGAGGAAGAGCAGGATCTGTTTCTGGCACTCATGGTTCACCTAAACACAGAGAGGTACATGAAAATGGATGCAATTATACTAGCTTACCCAGGTGAAAAAGACGTAGTATTAAATGTATTAAAAATATACTTGAAATTCAAGTAGTATGTTTATAATACATTTGTATTCCCAGCATGCTTATTTGAAGTGCAATAAAAATATACTGAATTGCATTTTAATATATTTCTAAAAAGTATACTAGAAGTACTTTTGTATTAAATATATGCTTAGTTATACTTCTAAAAAATATGCTAAACAGAAGCATACTTTTAATGTATTTATAAAAAGTATACTAGAAATACTTTGGTAATAAATATATGCTTTAGTTACACTTTTAAGGAATATGCTAAACACAAGCACACTATTAGTATATTTCTAAAAAGTATAGTAGAAATACTATGGTAATAAATATATTTTTAGTTACACTTTTAAGGGATATACTAAACACAAGCATACTTTTAGTGACTTTTTAGTGTATTTACAGAAAACATACTTATGTTACCCTTACTTAAAGTATATTTTATGTCTACTTTGTGTAAGAACATAACAAAATGATTACACTTTTAGTGGGTTTTTAATGTACTTTATATTGCAGTAGGCCTACACATGGTTATATTTTAAATATTTATGTATTTATAATTTTAATATTTGGAAAAGTACAATATTTTGAAAAACATTTTTAACATTTACAATGTACAAACGTTTGTCAACTATTATTAAGCATTGCGATATTTAAAATATGTTGTTTAATATGTTGTTCAGTTTTACTTAAAAGGTTATGCTACTTTGGTTGATTAGGCTGTTGTTCATTACATGATACATTAATTGTAATAAGCTAGGTGTTTATAAATTTGTTCAAGCTTGACGCCTTTATTTTCTAATATATATTTCTGAAATTCCCACAAGGATTTCAACATCATATACGAAAAAAAACAACAACTTGCGTTTACTTGTTTAAATTCAAACAACCCACTGACTAAACCTGATTGGTTCCAGAGCCATTGAACGGTCTAAAGCTGCAAGGCTCTGGTGCAAAATATTGTATGCCAGGAGTCAGGACGACTAGGCTGTCCCCAGGTCTCCGGAACCTGCGATGACGCTCAGCTCCATCAGCACCTTCGAATCCACCAGCTCTGTCTCCATCGGTCGGCCCCCAGATGTTGCCATTTAATATGCACTTAGTATAGTATAATTTAAATATAGTAAGTATGTCTGAAAAAGCACAATTTAAATATATTTCTTTTTCACCTGGGTAACTAAAATCAAATCTAGGAATATCACAGTAAAGGTACATAAGGCATTTAATATTCATTCACTGATAGTCTACGTAATTTACTGTTTATTTCTCTTTGTGGGAAAAATGAATGACTGGTGATATAATGTGTCATTTTATACTGGAACACAAAGTGAATATTTCAACAGAACACAATGTCTTGTAATGTCACCACAATAACATAAGAAGGAACATTAGGCTTAATCACAGTCAACATAGACAAAAATGTTCTTCTGAGAAAAGAAGAAAGACTGTGAAAAAAAGAGACTCCCTGTAAGTTCTTTTTCCAAAGCTGGAAAACACAAAGAGTGAAATTGTTGGCCATACCAGGGCAGATGGGGCAAATTGGTTAAATAAGGCAGCAGCTCTCTGCAATCTAAGGACTCATCAATGGTATCCCACTTAACAAGAGAGCTCTTTGAGTGCACTAATGCTGCGCCTCGGGCCTTTCCCGCCGCTTCAGCACGACACAGGCGACAAAAGACACTTTGTCTGCTCTAAAAACAGCTCCACAGACTCGCTGCCCCGACATGAGCAGAAGAAAGTGCTGATGAGAAAACTGAGGAAGGATGAAGGAGAGCAGGTGTTGCTTCAGTATTCATGTACAGTTTCCTAGAAGTACTGGTAAGATTCGATGACACGGGCAATCTCACGCTCTCTGTCGGTGCGGCTTCGTTTGTTTACAACAGTGTGGAGGTAAAGTAACAAATAACTCTTTAAATTTAAATATATGCTTATTAATTTAAATATTTGGGTGGTGTGCGATACAAATATGTACCTGTTTTCACCAGCTGGGTTGTTACCTTTGACTGAGTTTCAAAAACTTCCAGTTATTGGATGATCTAAAAAATAGGCCGAATTATTACAAATATTTATTATTTCTGACACTTGGAGTGGTTAAATTATCTACAAATACTTTAACTTGTTACAGAGCGCTGAATAACCCAGTAAAGAACTACATGGCATAATCCAGTTCCGCCGTTGAATCCCCTCCACGCGCTCGCTCAGAATGAAACTCATTCGTGAACAAATCGTTCTTTTGAGTTGGATCTTGTCAATGAATCAGTTAAATTGGTCAGATTGAATCAGTCCTAGCGGCTCTCGAGTGAATCGTAAATTTTAAACCAGTTCATTGAAAGTCGGTTTTCCCATAATCATAGAGGCATAAATCACCTCTAAAATATTAAATAATAATAATAATAATAATAAAGATAATTTATTCCCTTGCTCTTTAAATTTACTGAGGTCACTTTACGATTCTGATCACTACTCCCCAGGTGCAGTTTCACAACTTTCATGTCATGGGCTAAGTCAAATTATGAAATCTAATCTGTGCTGTTCAGTTTCCTGCATGAATAAAATCAGTGATTTGCACAGGGATGGTTGCAGACTCACTTACTGAAGCCTTAAGAGGCTTTAGCTGAAGGCTGTGTTGTGAAATCAGTACTGACACATGAAGACACATCACCTCTTCGTTATAGGCAGGAATCAGTGTGAAGCTCCCACGTCTGTTCATTGGAGATAAGGGAAAGCAGGCAGAGGCTTCAATCCCAGTAGTGGCGTTGTTGCTGAAATTGGCAAAACGGAAATCCAAGCTTTGAAATGCTTGGGGACGTTTCATCTCGAAACAGTGTAGTCTACAAATTAAGAAGGAAATGGGAGCACAAGACATTTAAACATGGAGTTTGTTGAGATGTTTTGCACTGTGGGACTTACTTTGCCACTGTAACTTGTTAACAATTACCAGAAACAATTTAACATCTCACTAAGCATTCCAGAAGCCTCTCTTTAAATCCCACCAGAGCCAAGCTCAGATTCCTATGGCTTTAACCAATGCTATTTTTTTCATATACATGCACATATCTCACTTATTCAGACGCACACCCCCAAGGGTAAATAGTGTTTCTGGAGAACTTAACAATTACAGTTACTACTCATTTCCACCTGACGATTGCAAAGTTTAAATCTGTTTTCAGTAAATCAAAATAAAGGCTTCACCCACGTTGTTTGCATGTTATTTCCAATGTTAATTTCTGATGCAACCATTAAAGAAAAGGGAATTACAATATCATGCTCAGAAGTGAATTTTTTACTACAAATATTTTCAAATTGGCCCTAGATATAATTAAACATATGTTTCCTGGTAAAATTAAAATCATGCAATGAAAAACTAGTATGGTTTTTAAGTAAAAGTTGCAAACAAGTGGTTACTATTTAAATTGTGCATACATTTGTTCAGCTTACTTCATTCATTTTCCTGCCTCCTTTGTAAGTGCAAGTCAAAATGTCAAGGAAGCATAAAATATTCTCAATATAAAGATATTTTTAAACAATAAGATACCTAATCAGTTGTTACCTTGGCAGCCCAGTTACACATCATTGTTGGTCTAAAAGGAGTCATATAAAATATGTGTTGAACTGTTTCTTTCAGGTTATAAACTTTACTCTCATAAATCAAGAAAAAAAGGTAAGAGGGGAGAATTATTTTGCATGACCTATATTTTCATTCAACATTTTCACATTCTCAATGTTTGATTAGTTCTTGCTCAGCACCCATAAGTTTCTTAAATTTGAAGTCTGTTCAGTCATGAACCAAATCACATGAAGAAATTCCTATATAAAGAATTGTTTGTTGTTCTTATGTCGATGGATGAAGAGAATGCCCACTCAGCACTGTTTGATTTTACTATCCAAATATGTTTGTTGGATTCCATGGCGTTTAGTCATTTCACTTAAGTGAAAGTCTTTTCCATGCCTCACTCAACCATGCCTTTTTGAACTTTCATTCATTCTATACAATGTAAAAAAAAAAATTTTTAATTAACAATTTTAACAGTAAAAGGCTGTAAAATTCTATAGGAATAGCCTTTTATTTACTTAACAGAAAGTTTTTCAATTAAATAATTATGTTTCTTGTTATAATTTGTGTACATTAGGGTCTTATGTTATGCTGTTAAATTCGTGTTTATTGCATTGTTTTAGTATTGTGTGTTACCATGATGGTGTTTTGTGTACATACATAAAATATAAACGTTATAAAAGTTTTATATTTTATTTTATTTCAAGTAAGGAAAACTGGTTTGTTTTAATTAACTATAATAACCCTGTTTCAGAATCCCATCTGAGTCCCATCTCCACACTCAGTCATGTGCTTAACCCTTCAGTTTAAGATTTACTGTTCTTGACCTCATTTTCTAGCCCACTGCATGGCCTTCTGGGTGATTGCATCAGATCCAGATTGAGTTTCTCTTTGACAAGGTCATGGCCTTTCCAAAGAAGTGTCATCTGGGTACAGGTGTCTGGGGTGGATTTACAGTACTTTTGACATATTTTGTTATCTCAGTCATTTGCTCACAGATAAAAAAAAAGGCAAATATTTTTGATCCTGAAAAGTTGGTTTGGGCTTATGTGCAACATAATAATAAAATGTAATAATTACATATTAAGAAACAGAAATGCTTTACATTTTGCTTAAAGTATTAAAGTATCTATTGTAAAGTAGATACTTTAATTATTGGGTGGTTGCTCTGCGCGCTTAATAAACAAACTCCAGCTGGTCCAAAATGCAGCAGCTAGAGTTCTTACTGGAACCAGGAAGTATGACCATGTTAGCCCGGTTCTGTCAACTCTGCACTGGCTCCCTATTGAACAACAAATACATTTTAAAATCTTGCTATAATTACTTATAAAGCCCTGAATGGTTTAGCTCCTCAATACTTGAGTGAGCTCATATCGCATTATAGTCCTTCACGTCCGCTGCGATCTCAAAACTCTGGCCATTTGATAATGGATAGAATATCAAAATCAACTGCGGGTGCCAGATCCTTTTCCTATTTAGTAACCAAACTCTGGAACAATCTGGGAACTGGGAACACTTCCCATAACGTCCGATGTACTCGTTACATCGTAAGAAGAATGGTATCTACGCTAATATTAGTCTCTTTAGGGTCTTATGTTATGCTGTTAAATTCGTGTTTATTGCATTGTTTTAGTATTGTGTGTTACCATGATGGTGTTTTGTGTTTGTTTGAATGCCACTGTGCACCTATATTAGTATTTACCTCAGTTTGTGGAAATTCTACTTGTGATGAACTTTGATTCATCATGTGGCTTTCTCTTTACTGGCTGTGTTTTTATGGTGGTGTCAGTATAAAGGTACAAAACAGTACTTTTGTATATAAACATAATATATACTGTGTATA
>NW_015644647.1:151100-154577 GCF_001515625.1 Sinocyclocheilus rhinocerous | reverse complement strand
CATTATAGTCCTTCACGTCCGCTGCGATCTCAAAACTCTGGCCATTTGATAATGGATAGAATATCAAAATCAACTGCGGGTGCCAGATCCTTTTCCTATTTAGTAACCAAACTCTGGAACAATCTGGGAACTGGGAACACTTCCCATAACGTCCGATGTACTCGTTACATCGTAAGAAGAATGGTATCTACGCTAATATTAGTCTCTTTCATTCTTATTCCGAGGTCACCGTAGCCACCCAGATCCAGTTCATATCCAGGCCAGATGGTGGATCAGCACCTAGAGACGACCTCTACGTCAGCGGAGACCACGTCAACTAGATGCGCCCCAGAGACAGATCCCTTGCGAAGACCTCGTCACCTCGACGACCATCGGCACAAGACCATGGGAACCAGACAAGTCCTCTGCACCTATGTTGCAGCCTGGAATTAAACCACGCCCTGCCGGTTTCGTCTGGCCAGAGGAGAACTGGCCCCGCAACTGAGCTTGGTTTCTCCCTAGGTTTTTTCTCCATTTCTGCCACCGATGGAGTTTTGGTACCTTGCCACTGTCGCCTTTGGCTTGCTTAGTTGGGGACGCTTGACTGATACCACAGACACTACTGGAAGAGAACTGAACTTTAGCTTTAGCTGAAAAATTACTCTGTTAATGTCTTGTTGCATCATTGACAAACTATTTTCCTGTTTGACTCTGTAAAGCTGCTTTGACACAACCAGTATTGTATAAAGTGCTATACAAATAAAGGTGACTTGACTTATTGGTCAAATGGGTTTGCAAGAAGGTCTGAAATTGCTTGCCATTCAGTTTGATTAATTTGGACAGTTTACTCTCGCACTGAATTGTTTGCAGCAGTTTCTCACACCAAATGGTAACAGGATATTTTAAAAGAAATAAAATGAGCACTTGATGAGGTGGATATATACCTACAATAACCAAAAGAGTTTTAAACAGAGTATCAAAATATGGGCATACTTTGTTTGATGGGGGGCCTGTGTCCAAGTACTAGAAACACATCTGTATGGAACATACTGGCCAAAATCAACAAGGGCATGGGATGTTTTGCCCATTTTATCATAAAATTTTTAATTTGGTCCCTCAGAAAAGTATCAACACATCTATCCCAACAATGAATTGTATCACGAATGCTATTATTCATGTCTGTAGCACAAAGAGTGCTTGCCTAATCATGAAAAGTCACTATCATTATGTTTACAAAAACAGCATTACTTCACTCTCTGTAAAAGTGAAGCCACAATGAGAAAAAGCAAAACAGTTCAACCATAAAGTTTTATTGGTATTATTAAAATGGATTCTGCAGCTCACTTATTAAGTGCTCAGGTTTCTTAATAAAAATACTGTACACAAAAAAACATCAGCCAGCCAACATATAGGTTGACCTTATCGAATGACAGAAGGTTGTCAGCAGGTTTGTTTTAGATTAAAACAAATGTAATCATCTCTGCACAGATGACACAACCATTACTTAGGATTTTAGGTTAATTCTAGTTTAAAACAAGCAAAAACACAGCAAATGCATAGCAAATGCATAATGGTTTACACCATTTACACGACAACACACATGGTCTATCTAATATCTAATCAGAATGATTCACTAACAAAACACATGGTACAATAAAACCTAAGTGAATGGTGTTCAGTTTTATTTTGTGTGCATCCTTTCTTGTTGACTTTGAACCCAGTAATCCTTTCCTGACTACAGCATTTTGTCGGAGCATGACCAACACAATAGGGCTTTACTCTGCTAGGAATCCAATAATGTTAGTACAGACCTTCCCGAGAAAGACAGTACATACTGGTAAAATTACACGTTTCTATTCGGGATCCAACAAAGTTGCTAGTGCATCTTGGTCATTAGACTCAGACAACGCCACAAAAGTGGCTGGGTTTAATACTTAGAGTTACTAGGACAGCAGGAGAAGTATTTTTAGAGCCCTCATGCACTAAAGACTCGTTGTTTGTTCCACAAAGGGCCTGGTTGGTTCCCATCGCATCCATGTCTCCACGGTGAAAGTTTGGCACATTATGTTAGATTGTGTGTAAGTGAGCGTAATCTCAACACTGCTGTTTGAAGACACATATTGACAATCGTGCTTTTATGCTGCTATCAGGGCGTTTACAAATCTCCCAGGGTTCCTGTCCATTTCATGTCTGATTTCAGCCGGCATTCTTTGAGGACGCTGCAATCCATTATTACAGGGCATGTTCAGCCCATTATCAGTGCACTGATAAAATAATCGAACATGTCACTCTTTACACAAAATGTTTCTTTCTGTCTCTCTCTCTCTCAAAAAAAAAAATGCACCAACATGATAGGAAGAAACCAAATAACTGGCACAGGTCTTTAGGAGCTTACAAAAACAACATACTGAGACATTGAGAGGTCTGATACCACAGTAAAAATACTTTTATTGTGCTATTTTCTAATTTAGAAAAAATTAAATATAAAGTACGCAACACCAAAGCTCCAAAAGTATAAAAAATTTATTTAAAAAACTTTTGCATAGCGTGTGACGCTTCGAGCATTGTCGACTTTATATTTAATTTTTTCTACTTGTTTTTTAGTCGAGCACCCATTTGAAGTTGATGTGCGTGCTTTTGTTTTCATTTTTGCTATTTTCTAAATAAATGAATAAAAAATAAAACCAATTAGGGATGCCAAAAAAATATTGGTAACATAACATACATGTGTGTATGTTTGTATATGTAATTTATCAGTATTGTTCGATATTTTGATATTTTGATATTGAATATTTAATTGTCCACACTAATTTCCACAGTTTTTACATTTATGATTACCTTTGCTATTATGTAGGCTAACTCTCACTTAAAGGTTAATCTTTAATTTTTTGCTCTGATGCCTAAATTGTGATGTTTAAATTTCAGAATTACTTTACGTCTTATTGTAATATACCTGCACATACAATTGTCAATTTATATATTTTTATTTCTTATTTACTTGTTCTATTTTTTCTTTTTTTTTTCTTCTTTTATTATCTGTGTTTTTGTACTGTCGCTGTCATTCTGTTGCACTGCGGAAGCTTCTGTCATGAAAACAAATTCCTCGTATGTGAAAACATACCTGGCAATAAAGCTCATAAAGCTCATTCTGAAAGTTTTTTGTTTGTTTTAAATTTTGCAAAACACATTTCTATATATTTCTGTTTAAATTAGATTTTAATTCCCAGATTTTCTGTGGTCTCAGACTTTTGTACTTCACACTACACTATTGTTGAAAATCAATCAACAAAACGGAAATCAGTTGAATCGGTTGATTTATTTACTCAAGAAATGTAATATTGTAAAATATTATTACTAATTAATATATATATATATATATATATACACAGTGGGTACGGAAAGTATTCAGACCCCCTTAAATTTTTCACTCTTTGTTATATTGCAGCCATTTGCTAAAATCATTTAAGTTAATTTTTTTTCCTCATTAATGTACACACA
>NW_015644647.1:136568-145236 GCF_001515625.1 Sinocyclocheilus rhinocerous | reverse complement strand
TAAATCTAGATTAAAGACCCATCTCTTTAACCTGGCATACACATAACACACTATCACATTACTATAATTCAAATCCATTAAAGGATTGTTAGGCTGCATTAATTAGGTCAACCGGAACCAGAAACACTTCCCATAACATCCGATGTACTCGTTACATCGTAAGAAGAATGGTATCTACGCTAATATTAGTCTCTTTCATTCTTATTCCGAGGTCACCGTAGCCACCCAGATCCAGTTCATATCCAGGCCAGATGGTGGATCAGCACCTAGAGACGACCTCTACGTCAGCGGAGACCACGTCAACTAGATGCGCCCCAGAGACAGATCCCTTGCGAAGACCTCGTCACCTCGACGACCATCGGCACAAGACCATGGGAACCAGACAAGTCCTCTGCACCTATGTTGCAGCCTGGAATTAAACCACGCCCTGCCGGTTTCGTCTGGCCAGAGGAGAACTGGCCCCGCAACTGAGCTTGGTTTCTCCCTAGGTTTTTTCTCCATTTCTGCCACCGATGGAGTTTTGGTACCTTGCCACTGTCGCCTTTGGCTTGCTTAGTTGGGGACGCTTGACTGATCGCACAGACACTATTAAAAGGGAACTGAACTGGATGATGACATCACTGAATCATCAATGAAAAATGACTCTGTTATTGTCTTCTTGCATCATTGACAAACTGTTTTCCTGTTTAACACTGTAAAGCTGCTTTGACACAACCAGTATTGTATAACGCGCTATACAAATAAAGGTGACTTGACTTGACTTGACTTAAAGGTCCCCTGAAATGCTTAGAAACACGCAGCGTTACTCTATGTGTTGACGTCATTTTAACTGAAACAGGAAGACAGGGCGGGACATATCAAGCAGCCCCGCCCCTTTTTAAAATAGCCAATAGCGTTCGTTTATATCACAGCTTGGGCTAGAGCCGTTCAGAGCCGTTGAGCTCCGTAAAGCCGCATTTGACAGGGTATGCCAGCCACAATCTCATCCATATTGCTATAAAATATAGCATTCTGTGTAGAATTCAAATAGCTCATACATTTTGTGGTCTGCGCCGACTCGCGCATGTGATCCACTCCATGCTATCGTGTCTCTGGACCGGAACAGAGTGTGTGTGCGGTCCGGTGGTTAGCGTGACACAGCGCGAAACCAGACTTCTTTTTTTCCTCAATGGAAAGCATATTTACACTGTTTGAATCGTTCCCTGTCCCCTATATAGTGCACTACGTGCCATTCACTGTACAGAAAATACTAATTCTGTGGACAAGTGACCGATTTCAGCTGCGGCTTCAGCATCTATTTTATAGTGTAGGGGGTGGGCGCTTCGGATTCTAGAGAGCATTTGATTGGACAGAAAGTTTGATGAGAAGCTGAAGTACGATGTGACGTCAAAAAAATCGTTGAGCCGTTTTGGCGGAAGTGACGAACTGCAAGCTTTGAATGCTTATGTCTTCTAAATGCGAATTTTGTCACTATTTTGGAGCACACTGCTTTATAGATAACCTTAAGACTAACATATTTATACTAACACCCAAAAAACTTTAATTTTGATTTCATGGGGACTTTAAAGTATCTATTGCATGGTAGGTGTGAGGCCCTTTTTTACATGGAATAGAGCATGCCGATATAGATGATAAAATTGTGTCTACATGTGTTTGCATGTGTTTTAAAATATATGTCTGACAATTACATCCTCAGTTGCACTGAATGGCTCTATATGTAGTGAAAGAAAGCGCTTACAGCTAAAGGAGTTCCCCTCATTATCCTATTCAAGAGTCCATTGCATGCTGCCTGATTATGTTGAATTGAGGTGAGAAGGCAAAACCTAAAGAAAAATGGAGCATTTTCGCACCTCTTCCAATAAAAAAGTACTTCTGTATGACAAAAGCTTTTGAGATTTGTGTTTTCATAGAAAGTCTAAATGGAAACCGTATTTAAAAAGACAGTGCTCAAATTTCATCCCAAAATTGCAGTGCTGTGGTTTTCCTTTGTGTTTCTTTTTCAGTCAACCTCTGCTCACTCCCCTCAGAAATCATCAAGTGCTTTTGAGAATCAAGGGTCTTCACATTTGCAATTGGTACAAGTATTTTTTTTTCAAACCTAATCCAGTCCTGTTGTCATAGAAATGCTCCTCTCAAATAGAGCTTTTGAAAAGTCTTGCATGAAAGATGATTTTGAGGGGGCTGGATTTGAGTCGTAATCTTCTCACATAAGGAAAAAAATGAGTAAAGGTGAAAGAGATGAAGAAAAAAAGAGTTGACTGATGCTTTATTTTTAAAATGCTGAATTGGCATGTTCTCACTGAGAATATAAACCCCTTTTTTCTTAAAAAGTGTGTAATTTAATGAGAAGGCACTGAAATTTTCCATTTCAGAGGGATTATGTTTTGGGGAAAGTAATTTTGAAAGATCACGTTACTAATTTACTGTAAAAATTATGCAAAAATGCTAATTAATTATTAGATTTTTAGAATTACCATTAGATTATAATATATTAGCAATGACATACTGTATCTGCTGTTTTTTCATACAATTAAATGTTGAACAATATTGTTTGGACCTCGGTGTTCTTCATAATATCTTTTTTTGGTGTTCCACAGAAGAAAAAACATCATCAAGGTTGGGACAACGTGGGACAAAATGATCACATTTTGGGTGAACTATCACTTTAAATTAACTACTATTTGCTTGATCTTAATTAAACACAGTATGTTGCCTTTGAACTTCCACTATCATCACATTGAAGCTGAAGGGTGTGTGATTTTTCCACAACTGTTTTTCTTGTAACCTGGTTTCTTTAAGCAGGCACAAACCAGTCACAATATGGAACAACACCCCTGTGGACAGGAAGTGACATGGTTGGCACGGGAAGTGTGGAAGTCATTGCTCATGACGTACACTGATATGTTTGTTTTTATTCACTCAAATACTTTGCTCATTTTTCCTCTTAAGAGATCCGTACTGCCAAAAAAAAACAGAATTGCATCATCAACACTAATTGCCCCATGGGGATTAATAAAGCTCTAAACTAAAGTTCAGTGGTTTATAATGTGCTTTTCTTATCATAATTTTCATTTGTTCTGGTTAAAGGCAAAAATCCAACAACAGTCGGATCCAACTGTTGAATCACTTCGCAAAAAGTGTTGCTTTAATGTTCTCTATAATTCACAGCCTTATCTGTCATGTCCCCTGAGGAGTCTACCAGCCTTTCTCAAGAGAAGATAAGAAAATGTTGGCTGGGGAACCTGACCTCTGAAGTCCTTCTTTTGTTCAAACTGTGTTCCTGATTGATGTATGGAGAATGAGAGCAGCAGGGCATGGCTAATGACTAATTTCTGTTCTGAAATAGGGCATGACGTGTTGAATGCACTGCAGGTACATAATACACTGCAAAGTGCATTTGAAATGCACATTATGCAAACTAGAGATACAGAATGTGTTCAAAAATGTTCTGAGTGCCACATGTGCAGTTTTCTTTCTGAATGCAAGGGAACTCTCTCTCTCTGTGTGTGTCTCACTCATGCTTTCTTTCCCCCCACTCATACACCAACGCACCAGTCTGGTTTCCTCAGTTGGTTTCCTCAGTTACAGCCCCTGTTGCTCCAGGAACAGGAAGCAGGTAGCAGAGATGTGTGGACTCAGGTCAGGAAGAACAGAAACAGGACGTGAAGCACTCAAAGATTGATTATTTGATCTTTTAAAAACAGTGGAAAGAAACCAATACTGTACTGCCAGGAAATCTAAATGTGCCAAACTAGCACTACTTGAAGATTACAGGTTCTGACTGTACACATCTGCATTTTCACTTGAACCATATAAAAGACCCTTTGAACACCAGAGTGGCAGGTGGACTTAATGTGCATTGTGTAATGTTATAAAGAAACGTTTTACTGTAGGAAACAAATTAAACTAAAAGTACTGACAGGTGATATACAGTGACAAAATGTTGAGTTCACTTCTGGCATTCAGGCATTTTAATATATTTTTAGAATATTGTTTTGGGGACTCTCTTAAATACTTGAATGTTAATAGATATAGGTTGTCCAAACTACTGTTTTTTTTTTGTTTTGTTTTTTTTTAATAATGAATCAAACTATAATATTAACGTAGTTAACATTAAAAGTAATGTTAATTTATCATATTAAGTTGCAATGGTTAACATTATTACATACTATATGATTTAAAGTAAACATTACTATAATTTAATTTTCAGTTCTCCGCTGGCCAGGCGAACCAGCATGGTGTGGTTTACTTCCAGGCTGCATCACAAGTCCGATCGTGGATTGGTATCATTCAGAATATTCATCCAGTTCCTTCTGCTTGGAGATTGGTGTACATCACATGCTGAAGGAGTCGAAGCTGGCCACAGGGGCTGTGCAGAGGACTTGACTGGTTCTTGTGGTCTTTACTGAGGATCTGTGCTGATGGCTGTCATGTCGATGGATGTCTTCACAGGGGATCTGTCTACACTCTTAAAAATAAAGGTGCTTCAAAAGGTTCTTCAAGCGATGCCATAGAAGAACCATTTTTGGTTCCACAAAGAACCATTCAGTCAAAGGTTATTTAAAGAACCATCTCTTGCTTACCTTTTTGTAATCTGAAGAACCTTCTTTCACCACAAAGAACCATTTGTGAAACAGAAAGGTTCTTCAGATGTTAAAGGTTCTTTATGGAACCATTTAGACAAAAAGGTTCTTCTATGGCATCGTGAAGCACCTTTATTTTTAAGAGTGTATGGCTCATCTAGTTGTATGGTCTCATAATGATAATAATAATAATTCATATAGCACTTTTCTAAGCACTCAAAGCACTTTACATTGTCAGAGGGTATCTCCTCATCCACCACCAGTGTGCAGCATCCACCTGGATGATGCGACGGCAGCCATAGTGTGCCAGAATGCCCACCACACACCAGCTTATTGGTGGAGAGGAGACAGAGTGATGAAGCCAATCAGTAGATATGGGGATTGTTAGGAGGCCATGATGATCAGAGGCCAATGGGCAAATTTGGCCAGGATGCCGAGGTCACACCTCTATTCTTTTCGAAAGACATCCTGGGATTTTTAATGACCACAGAGAGTCAGGACCTCAGTTTAATGTCTCATCCGAAGGACGGTGCTTGTTGACAGTATAGTGTCCCCGTCACTATACTGGGGCGTTAGGACCCACACAGACCATAGGGTGAGCACCCCTGCTGGCCTCACTAACACCTCTTCCAGCAGCAACCTAGTTTTCCCAGGAGGTCTCCCATCCAGGTACTGACCAGGCTCAACCCTGCTTAGCTTCAGTGGGTAACCAGTCTTGGGCTACAGGGTGATATGGCTGCCAGCTCATGGACATTCAAGTCTGTTGTGGTAATCTCTAGGTGCAGGTCCACCATCTGATATGGATACAGACTGGATACGGTAACATCAGAATAATGATCAAACAAAGAGACTAATATAAGTGTAGATGCCATTCTTCTTATGATGTAAGTAGTACATCGGATGTTATGGGAAGTGTTCCCAGTTCCTGTTAATTATGTGTATGCTAGATGGGTCTTTAATCTAGATTTAAACTGAAGAAAAATAATACACTTAAAAATAATACACATTGTTTATTTACGTATACTTCCAGCATCGTAAAAATACAATGATAGCTGAAAATGTGTAAACTCATCCTTTAAAACATGGAAATAAAAAAAAAACAAAAAAAAAAGTTCAGCAGATAACCAATATGGCGCATATACTGTGTATTGTGCAGCCCTAATTTTTATGCTTGGTGTCATCAGATTTTATTTTCTTTTTTTTTTGTCTCGTAAAATTACACTGTGATTAGTTGTTATAAGAGCAACTCATTTCTCATTTATATGGTATATTCACCCCTGGGAAGTAAGTAAAACTGATTTTTACTCAAAAAGACTCTTTGGCCTTCAGGCAAACACATACTTACACAGAAAACAGATGGGCCTAAATGGTGCTCTGGACCAGTGAAAAATATAGTCATGCCTTGCAAACTTAGATGTTTTCTTTATGGAAATGAATCTGAAAGCATGGAGAAATTACAGACTAAAGTTATGCCCTCACTTCTGTCATGTGCACTTTCAGAAATGAAATGGCAGAGAGAGAAAGACTGCCAACTGGTACTAAGCATTCTAATGCAGTGTCACATTGCACCATTCTGCCAGCAAGCTGTGCCTTATGGTTCTTTCAGAGAGATGCATGCTGGTACTGTGGACGTGTCTGGTCAGGCTTGACTGCACAGATGAGGGAGGCAGTTGAGCTTCCTCTCCTTCCTCCTCCTCTAGTGACTCTCACCGAGATGTCTAAGGGTCTGTCAACTTTACCTGCCCAAGATATATTTAGAGAGGCCTTTTTCATATTGCAGTATTTTTTTCTGTAGTAGTGGATATATGTATATTGCTTTGTTTCAAATGCATTATATTCACTGTGAAATAGAATGTTGTATCATTATTCTTCACTCTCTGTGTTTATAGTTACTGTAGTCTTTAATTAATTAACTGACTACACCCTGTTTAGTGAAAGCAGCTAATTCTTGAGTATCAGTTTACTAATCTCTTCCCTTGCACCCCTTGAGTTGTAGATCTACAGCAGTGTAGTTTCATAGCTGTCATAGTGTGGTTATATCCCCTATAGAAGTGGTTCTCCAACATTTTTGACTCCAATGGCTCTCTTTGTCCAAGACAATATTCAAAGTCCCTTCTATCTAAGCTTCAGTTCTGTCTTTCTTCTGTTGTAGCTAATAGAAATAAATAAAAATATGATGTAAGTTTAAGCATTTTAGTTAAGATTGCTATTATCAATTGTTATTGTTATTATCAGACATGTTGGGGCCCCCCTGAAAGAATGTGTCCCTGGCCCCAGCCCCGGGTTGAGAAGCACTGCCTATACCATTGATCTATTATAAATCAGTGGCCTATACGTGTGGATTATACCACTTATTTTCTTTTCAGTCTAACAAATACCATAATATCACATATATATATATATATATATATATATATATATAATATATATAAAATATAAAAATCATATATATAAAATATAAAAATCATGTGGTATAAAATATCAAATACATCCAATGCCAAAATCATTGTATCAGTAGTGAATGCTTCTATTGCTTTTTTTTATTGCTTCTTGTGCTGAGGTTTTATTTAAAATTCAAGTGCATAATAACAATAAACTGTAACTTATCAGACTTTTTGAAGTCTGTGTTGTGGTCCTTGCTGGTCGTGGCATGATGAATTCATAGCTGGCCATAGGGATCTGTGCTGAGGGATTGTCTAGTTGTTGAGGTCCTGAGGATCTGTGCCATATCCTCATGTAACGTTTAGTCCACTGAAAGCGAGCCAAAGTATAGAACCCAAGTGCGGTTTTATTGACAGACGGTGAACAAGACACAAAACAAACAAAACTATGACATGAACTAGAGCAGTCTTGATGTAACACTCCAAAGAGAAAGGAAAAATTGAAATCGCATCATATGACCCCTTTAAGATCATAAGAACTTGACATAAACGTGATTGACTAAACTTACCAACAGAAGGTTACATCAAAGCTTAGGGGAGCGAATGACAGTGACAACCAATGGCAAGACAAAACTACTAAATAAGATAATAAGACAATCAATGAGAAGACAGAACTGATAACTAGACAATCAACCAACGAAAACATGACGAACCAAAAAACAAAAGAACAACATGGTAATATCACATGACTAAACAGAAAACATGACTATGACAAACTTCAAAATAAAATCATGAACATGAAAATGAAAACATGAACATGAAATAAGAACATGATACAAAAACAGAACTAAACTGGTGTGACACTTCATCTGATTGTGGTGGTCTTCACTGTCATTTAGAGTACAATTTTTATTTTTGAACATTAAAAATGTACCGAGGTCCGGACCTCAGTGACCTCATAGCTGGCTACGGGCATGTGTTAGCCAATGCAGTGGCATTTGCTTCAGTTTCTGCAAGAGGTAACGCCCCTTTCACTTTTCTGTTTTTCACAGCGAGTAAAAATTAGGATGGAAAATGATCATTTTACAAATATTGAACCTTTTTCTTGGTTCAAAAAATATTAAACCATAAAAATCTGAAACTGCATTTCATGACCCCTTTAAGGGATTTGAATTATAGAAGTGTGATGATGTGTACACTGTAAGAAACTGACTGTGAAATTCACAGTAATTAACTGGCAGCAAGTGACAAGTAACTTATTGTAGAAAAGAACTACAGTAATTTACTGGCAGCAAGACAACTTACTGTAGAAAAGAACTACAGTAATTTAATGGCAGCAAGTAACAAGTAACTTACTGTAGAAAAGAACTACAGTAATTTACTGGCAGCAAGTGACAAGTAACTTACTGTAGAAAAGAACTACAGTGATAAACTGGCAGCTAGTGACAAGTAACTTATTTTTTTGTTTGTTTTATTAAAGAATATATTTGCTTCCTGTATTCTCTATTCAAACCTAAAATGTAATTGAATTACAGTGAGGTCAAATTAAATGCAGGCATTGGCTGGAAACCCAGCTGCCAGTTTACTGTGTTTTCCTTCTCAATCCCAGATTTCAGAAAACCCTAGTGTACGGGCATGTGTTAAACATTGGTAATTACTGTGATTTTCTACAGTACATAATTAGTTATTGTGTTTTCTACAATA
>NW_015644647.1:134068-136133 GCF_001515625.1 Sinocyclocheilus rhinocerous | reverse complement strand
AATTCCGCGGGAAAACCGCGGACTTGGCAACACTGAGCGTGACTGATACTCGAGCCAACTCTGCTCTAACTGTCGACTAGCAGTGGGAGTCAGATTGCCCCCTAGTGGATGGCTAAAGATTTGTTAACTCATATTCATAAATTCTCAACGGAACGTCTCTGAATTAACTGATGCTGGCGCCCCCCTTGACAGGTGCTGGCACCCCCCTGGGGGGCCCCACAGGTTGAAAACCCCTGGTCTAGATTTAAACTGCTACAATGTGTCTGCCTCCCAAACAATGCTAGGAAGACTGTTCCAGAGTTTGAGAGCTAATTTAATAAGCTTATGATACACATTAATTTTCTACATATTACAAAATAATATATAGAATATTTTAAAAAAGTATATCAATGTCGTTGAGAGAAGATAAAATATCCTATTATAAATCCTATAAAATACCTATTCCTCAGACCCTATGAGGTTGTGCTGCCCTGGTACCCACTGAAATGTACACTTTTGTGCATGGATTCCATTGTGGTGATGTCAAGGTAATGGTAGTAAACAGATATTAGCATCTGGTTCTCTATCTTCGTGCCTTGCCATTACTGATTAAGATAACAATAGCTTCACTCTCTCAGATAAATATTAAGTGTATCATAGCTTATATTTTGCTATTTTCAGGTCTTCCCACTGGGCATACAGGCTGTCTGATAGGTCACTAACATCTTAGTTTCACCCTGAGTTTCAGCGAGTATATTTCTCTCTTTTTTCTTTCTCTTTGTGTCTCTTCTCCCCAGTTTTTCTCACTTCCCCACAAACATGTTTTAAAGCTCAAGATGTCTCAAGTGAAACCTAGTGCCACATCAATTAATCATGTTGAGCTGTAACATTAAAGCAGAGTGACACTTGTAATAGAACTCTTTTTCAAAGAAAAGCCCAAAGTGAGGAGAACATCCTAAGTGAAAACACTTACTCTCTAAACACACCATAATCAAGACTAGGATACACGTAAATTATTAGTTTTGTCTTATTTACCACAAATTTAGCGCAAATACCATGAATTCAACAAATTGATGACAGGTGGAGCTGTACTAGGGGACAAAACAGATCAGACTCTCCCTGGACCAATTAAAAACCTAGGGCCCAGCTTTAGGGTCCTGATGGACATGCAGTTTACTCAGCATTGAGTAAGTGGATTAGTTACCTCCCCACTTGGAAGAGTAAAAGGAGGGAAATAGAAATCAGGCCATTAATCCTATTGTACCAGAAGAGGAGTGAAAGAGAGAGGAAGAAAGCAACGAAAGGGCACCTTTGTGTCTCCATCAGATAGAGAAAGTCAGCTTTTCAGGGAAAAAGTGCTGCACTTCTTTATCTCTGCCTATGAGTTACAGAGAGGAGTGGGAATGCTTTTGATAACCAGAGAGAGTGAGGGTAAGATTCCATTATTATGCCTCCATGGGTGGTTCAATTATTTCTTCTCTCCAGCGAAGTGTTTTTTAGATTCCCGCTTTCTTTCTGCTGTGATTCAACTACCAGATGTCTTTCCTTTCTTTTTCTCTCTTAGCTTCCATGAACTTTCATAAAGGCATATCAAAGTATCACGTTGCACAGAATTGCTGCATAACCACCACTATTCATATCTGATTGTTCCATTTGTGTCTCTATTTTAAGAAATTTAGAAGGAAATACTATAATCCTATGTTTATCCCCAGTCAGTGCTTTGGCATAATTTCCTGTACTCCTGTACCTGAGACAACAAACTCTGTAAATTAGTGATCATTTGATGGAAAGACTGACCTAAACAGATCTTAAAGGGGTCATATGACGTTGCTAAAAAGAACATTATGTTGTGTATTTGGTGTAATGCAATGTGTTTATGCGGTTTAAGGTTAAAAAAAAAACATTATTTTCCACAAAATGTACATTATTGTTGCCCCTCTATGCCCCGACTTTCTGAAACATGTCGATTTTTACAAAGCTCATCGGTCTGAAAAGCGAGGTGTACGCTGATTGGCCAGCTATCCAGTGCGTTGTGATTGGACGAATTCCTCAAGCGTGTGACGGAAATGTTACGCCCCTTACCATA
>NW_015644647.1:122427-133669 GCF_001515625.1 Sinocyclocheilus rhinocerous | reverse complement strand
GCTGCACACATCTGAATATTTGGGTTGAAGTGTTCTGGAACAGTGTTGTAAATACAACTTAACCACTGATTTCTAGTTGTGTCCTCTTTTGGAAGGCCAAACAAAGTAGTTTCGCTTTCACAACGAAACACACAGCGTCACACACGGCGGGCTAGAGTGAGCGGGGCCGGCGGGCTTGCGGCAACCACATGTGACGACCCCTTTTGGAAGGCCAAACAAAGTAGTTTCGCTTTCACAGCGAAACACACAGCGTCTTCACGACATGGCGGCGGTGGCAGCAACAATACTACAGCGAGAATAAAAGTTACGCCTTCTTTCTTTGCGTGAACATTTGGGTGGTGTTATGCAAATATTCCCACATCGTGACGTAGACATGTGGGGGCGTGTTAGAACGAGTCGCTTTAGGTAGGCATGGTTGACTCTTAACTTTTATAAAGAATATCTCTTTGGATTTGAGACTTTACAACTTTACAGATCTTCTTTATGCACCAAGAGCTTGTAACACTCCAAAGAGAAAGGAAAAACTGAAATCGCATCATATGACCCCTTTAAATTGATTCTGATTTGATTTTATTCACATACTTTATTTTTAGAATGCAAATACGGAAACTAGTTGTCAACAAATCCATTACATCCCTCTTTTAACAAGACAAAATAATGTATCAATAATGCATAAAACAAAAACATGTCTTTAAACCTCTAAAACAGGAAACATCTTTCCCTTGCCTGTCAATATATTTCCTGCACTGACTCTTGTTGTGTTGTTCATTTTATGTTTATTTTAGTTTAGTTTAGTTATGGATTGGGCCACGGTGGCCACCATAACATCAACTGTCTGAATAGGTCACTCAATACTGTGTGCGTGTTGTCCCTCAGAATGTCTCAAAGCAGTAAATGCCAGCAGGATTTTATCATGTGATCATTCACAACAGCCCGTAGCACTTTAGAAGTTTTATTTATGTCAAGGATTTTGTAATTGTGTATGCATAAATGTCATTTTTGACAGAACTGCACTGATGTATACAACATGTAGCAGTTTTGGGGTATGCATTTGAACAAAGTAAAAATGAATTAAACATCTTCATTTTCTTTACACAAATGACCCATGTGGATAACTTTTTAATCTAGCCTTGTCTAAATTATAATCCAGGATTTAGTAGTCTTAATTCAACATAGAATGAGTACTCCTGTCTGGATTGCCTAGACATGGCCTAGACAGTGTTTGTCTCTTGTCTTGTCTCTCTAGGTCTGTCTCTGTTAAACAGCGAGACAGTGAGCATATGCTTAACAACAGGCTACTGAGAATACAAATCACATCTGCACAAATAATATGTTTGATGTCAACAACAGCTTCAACATTTCATCAGCTAAGGAAAAAAATTAAAACAAACAAGAATGGTCAAGAAAATATTTTAAAATTCAATTTATTGTTATTGTCACCACTATTGTCCCATTTCCTCTGACAATCATCCTGTGACATCTCTTAATTTTTCCAGTGGGGATTAAGTGATCCCTGCTGAGAAAGATCTTAGTTTAAGTTGCATGATCACCAGCAAGACACTTTTATTAGATTTAACGTGGAAAATCCGTCTGTTAGTCTGATCTCTGTCTATGATAACAGCTAAATGTTACCTTTGATGTTCTTAATATCCTGTTAACATGCATAACATTTATTGTTTACATCCCCATTAACCCTCATGTTCTGTTTGGGGTCTGAGAGAGAGTAATAACACAAACAACAGCCTTAACATTGAAATATCTGGAGGATTCAACATGACTGTTCCTAATCTTATGATAATGTGCATAAAATGTCCTCTCTGTAAATTTCAATAGAATAAAAGTTTGCCTATATTTAGATCATAGATTAAGAAAAAAAGGCAAAATAAAGATTAATCTCAAATACAGTATTAAGTCTTAAGCCTAAATACAAAGAACATGTAGTTAATCTAAAAAGAACACAAGTTAAAAAACAAACAAACAAAAAAAACAAAGACCTAAGTTCAATATGTCATAGAAGAGAATGGTTTAAAAGACCTGACTTTACTTTTTTTTTTTAATTATTACAATTTTGAGAAAAGTTTAAAAAGTTAAAATTGATTTATTAAACTCAAGAGTACATTTGAGCAACCAAAAGTGAGGTAGGTTCTCACTTACATATTTAGCCCTTAATTCTCTGTTTTACTCTCACGTTGCTTTGCTTTGATCTGAACGAGGAAGAACAAAGACAAAAATGAGGTCAAGTTGATGGAAAAAGAGAGTTGTTATCTTTGTTTGTATGTAAACGCATACTGTGAGAAATGGTTTACAGTATATCCTGCACTACACAGCTGTGCAATTTGACCACACACATCTAGGCCCAGTCAAATTTATCATTTGCCTATTAATGTCTTTGTATGCCATACATTCTGCAGCCAGAATAGAGATAATTAAAATGAACATGGTAAATATCATAATAAAGACAGCTAGCCGGTTGTTGTTATGCTCATGCAAATATATTTCCTTTTTCTAATGCACTTCCAAAGCATTAGTCCCTCAAAATGTCACTTCTTACTTTATAACTTCTTACTTTACCTTAACCAGATTTCTGTGCTTTCTTTTTCTTATAGTTTTCATGCTAGTGTGCAGAGTTGTCAGGTGCCCTGTTTTCAAATTTTGTACTACCTGATTTTGCCTCACTTGTCTGTTAGTCTGATCTCTGTCTATGTTGTTTCAGGTATGAAATCTGCTACTTGTATACTTGATCCCCTTTCTATTGGTTTGTTTAAGTCTTGTTTTGAGCATTTGTGCTCTGCAGTGCTTAACATAATTAACAAATTCTTGAGCACTGGTGTTGTCCCATGCAGCTGCATTAAAAATTGCTGCTGTTACCCTGGTACTCAAGAAGCGCAACTTAGACTTGGACAATTTAAATAACTATCAAACTATATCAAATCTTCCTTTCCTGGCTAAAATTTTAGAACGAGTTGTAGCTTTACAGTTGCATAATCATCTTTCTGTTAATCTTTTGAGCAACTTCATTTCACTGATACGGCCTTGGTTAAAGTGACCAATGACTTACTTTTGGCCTCCGATGCTGGATCTCTCTCTATTCTTATTCTCTTAGACATTAGTGCCGCCTTTGACACCATAGATCATACTCTTTTACTGAATCGCCTTGAAACAGTTTTTGGTATTTCTGGCACCGTCTTTAACTGGTTTAGATCCTATTTGACTGGACGCAAACAGTGTGTTGCTTTAGGGCAGGGGTAGGCAAGTTCGGTCCTAGAGAGCCGCAGTCCTGCAGAGTTCAGCTCCAACCCTGAAAAAAAAACTCACCTGCCTATAGCCTTAGTAATCCTGAAGACATTGATTAGCTTGTTCAGGTGTGTTTGATTAGGGTTGGAGCTGAACTCTGCAGGACTGCGGCTCTCTAGGACCGAACTTGCCTACCCCTGCTTTAGGGGAATGCAGGTCTGATAACGGGTCAGTCACTACTGGCATCCCTCAGGGCTCAATTTTAGGGCCCTTACTCTTTAGTCTTTATTTATTTCCACTTGGTCAACTTTTACAAAATGTTGGTATCAAGTATCACTTTTATGCCATCGACACACAAATTTATATTCATTGTAAATAGTCTGAGTGAGGCTGTTTATTGCTCACTAAAGCCCTATTCGCACGGGATTAGTATTATCTGGGGACCTTGTGTGATTTTGAAATTACCCCCCCACATCTGAATTTCGTGTGGTGCATTCGCACGGGATAAGCGAAGCCTGTGAAAATGCTGGCCGAATCACAGAGATGCCGATTCGCACGGGACTAATATTATCACAGGACCTCGGTGTTCGGCGAAATATGGTAGGTCATTTGCGGGGGAATTTTTACTTTACAAATTACAGACATGGCCGATTCGCATGGGATTAAGATCACAGACAACCTCCGCAATTATTACAAATAACTGGAGGTCAGCAGGTAATACTAATCCCGTGCGAATAGGGCTTTAGTGTATCTCTGAGATAAAATCATGGATGGCTAATATTTTTATGTGTTTAAATGGTGATAAGACTGAGGGACTGCTTATTGGTTCTCCTCACCAGCTTAATAGGACTGACTAAAGTCTTCTTATCAGTGATGGTTCTGTGCTTGCGTTTCAGAGCAAATTAGGAGTGATCTTTGATTCCTTGTTGACATTTTATATTTTTTTAAAGCAAGCTTATTGTTGATTGTGATTATCATTACTGTTTCTTGTTTATTTTATGTTCCTGTGCTCTTTTGCTTATTCTGTATTCCTGTCTTAATTTGATATGTATACTGTTACATTGTAAAGCGCTTTGAAAAGCTCCTTTAATGGCGCTATAAAAAATAAAGTTATTATTATTATTATTATTTGAACGTGATCTGTCATATCTTATAACATATGCCTTGAGGTCAACATTACCAAAAATATTCCCCGTAGAATCAAGAATCTGCAGCTACCACAAGTGCTCGTAGCTAATGCAATCCTCCTGTCATATTGAATAGCAGCTTGCTCTCTGAGCCCCACTCACAGCCAGACAGTCTCCATATGATGCCACATCTACGCAACACCTGATGCCACCCACCTGTGTATTTGCTATGCCTTTTGTGCAATTCCGCCATCTTGGCTCTGCAGGGGGTGGCCTGCAGTATTGGCTTAGATCCAACATGGTGGCAGATGGTTCGTCTGCTGTTGGCCTCAAGGTCCTAAAGCCGCTTTCATTTGACACAGCCAAGGCCAAGCAGCCTCTGGTTAAACGTCTCACAGTTTACAGTGTGTACATTCAGTTGCCATGGCAACCAAACGATTATTCACACTGATGAAAAAGAAAAAAATGATCCACATATATAAAAAGTGTTTTTACCAGCTATTACAACATTTTTCTAAAATAAGTGGCAAGGGTGATGGTTCTCAATTAAGCTTAGTCATTATGATATTGAAGCAGCCACTGCTGTACATCTGCTTCCCATTTCTAACATGTTTAATTAGTGCATTTCTTTATGAATTTACTTTGTCATAGCTTGTCTGGCGTCTAGAAGTCTTATAAGATTATTTTCAGTCTTAGTTCTCAAAGCCAATACATTTACTTTAGTTGAATTGGAGTATCATCAAGCAGAGGGACTGGTATGAATTTGACACTCTCCCTATCTCTGTATTTTGTTGTCTTTATCCCTCTTTCACGCCATCTCCTTCTCTCAAAAATAACATACATGTTGCTCATAGCAGAAGATGATGAGACTGTCTTTGTGATGTCTTTGTAATTTTATCGGTTCATCGGAGTCCCTGTGCGCCATGCTGAATGCAGTATGTCATTTGGTGTTTCCTTGTACTTCATGATCTGAGGTTACAATGAGGCAGTTACAATGGAAGTGAATGGTGGCAAAAGTTGAATGTAAAGTAACTTTACACATGAATGTAAAGTAACTTTACACTTTACACAGATTTTTTAACACTAAAAGCATGCTAACATACATTTTGTTTATGTTGTGTGGCTATATTATTGAAACACTGAGTTTGTTTTTTTAAGAAGAAGATGGACAAGTGGAAATTCATTTTTGTGGTAATCAAAATTATGCCACAATTGTTGTAGATTGAGCCTAACTTGTACTGAACCCGGAATATTCCTTTAAGCAGTGATGCACCATCATGATGTGATAACCATAAGACTTTTTTGTGGTGTATATATGGTCTAAGTCATGGGGCTTATACGCATACATATTATGCAGACATTTATACTCATTTCAGAATAATTCCTACATGGTCCTTATTTTTGGAATATAGTTCCCTCATGATCCCAGATGCATAATAATTTATAATTGTCCACCGTACAGAATTCATCATTAGCACAGTACCAGCATAACATCATACATAAACCAGTAGTTTATTGGATATGAGTTGCAGAAGTCAGGTTGGCTTCATCTGACCTGTAATCAGAGAGAAACATTCCCAAAGCTGCTTCAGGAAAGGACTACGTTTTTTACGGAGCATTCTGTCATCTTGTGTTTGCAGCATTGCAGAGTGTATTTGTGGAAACATGATCCCAAAAGCAGCCATCTGCCCAAATCCCTTCCTTATGTTAAAAACATTTTTTTGAAAGTTATTTATTTATTTGAGACTTTAGTCTTTGCAACTTTACAGATCTTCTTTATGCACCAAGAGCTTGTAACACTTCAAAGAGAAAGGAAAAATTGAAATCGCATCATATGACCCCTTTAATCTATGCATACCGCCTGCTTATACATATTCATCACCCCTTATAAGGAGACCTGGTTTATGGCTAAAACTAGACACTCAAAGTTCATGTGCAAATCTTTAATCCTCTAACTTTCAGTACTTCCACAATCTGACATAAACAGCTCTACACAAAGTTCCCATCCTGCCCTAATTATTGTAGGTCACCCTTCCTTCTTTTACGGTATGCAGATTAGTCATGAATATTCCACCTTATTTTGTGAGGGCATGTTTATTAGCTCCTGAGAGACCTGTAAAACCCTGATGTTTGCTCAGTAATAATCACACAGTGATTTGCTGGTGGATGATTTGATATTTTGTGTGGCAGTCGAGGCGTGAGATTACCACAATCCCCTTATCACACCCCCTACTGTGGATTTCTGTATTGCAAGTTGTGGTATAAAGAACTAAATGTCTCAGTTTTTTAGAAATGTAGGCAGTTTATGGTTTTATTACACCAAGGCATTTCCTAATTATTAATGCTGTCTCAATGGGTCTTGCCATTTATTTTTATTTAATCATCTAGCTTACACTTCTGTACATTTCAGACATTTCAGGAAAAGAGGTCAAATCTAATTTCACTACCCTCAGTTTTCTCTGTCTCAAACTTTACTCTATCTCTCTCATTATGTTTCCTCTATTTCACTCCATTACCACCTTACTTTCATTGTCTCAGATTTCTTATTCAGCCTTCCTTTTTTTCTGTCCAAATTGTAAATGGGGTTGAAATTCAGAAACGCGCATCAGTGGGCAGCATGTATGGTGACTGAAGAGAAGGAAAAGGCATGTGCACTATGTTTAATAAGTAAAAGCAAGGTCTTTATATGAGAACACATAGTAGAAATGAGTGAATGTGTTCCAGTGTGTGCTTTTTTAGGGGTGAATGTGTCTACCTGTCTGAGTAGGCTAATTAGTTTTAATGGAAAGCTCATCTTTATAATTGAGCAAATGGCTCTTTCATAAGGTGCTTATTAAATCAAACAGAGTCTTCTCAGGACAAGAACATACGGTAGTACATTAATTATATAAACCAACATTAGAGGTGATGAAGTTGTGTTGGCACAGAATGGTTTGACATTTCTTTGTTTGTGTGTGGGAGTAGATAATCCAAGGTTGTCTTTTTTAAGACTATTTTGACTACTTGGTAAAGCATATGTGATTTGGTTTGCTGAAACAAAGTCACAGTTATCAATTCATGTCATAAAAATCATGGAGTAAATGGAATACTTATTGTATTCTCAATAATACAACTGTTCTCAGGTCTTCAAAACAATTAAAGGACTGTGTTCAAAATCAAATACATTCTGATAGGTACTTCTTTTGAATAAGTAATGACTTCACAACCTTAAAAGTATGTTTTATTTAGTATGAATGTGGTGGATGAAGGTACTCCAGATGTACTACATTCAAGTCAGGTCACTTCACCTTTATTTATATAGCTCTTTATACAATGCCGATTTTTTTCAAAACATCTTTACAATAATAAACAGGAAAATAACCAAATCAGTAATTCTAACTTCATCAAATATGAGACAAATTCTGCTGTAAAGCAGCTCTACAAAGACTATTCAGTCAGGTTTGTGTTATTTCAGTTCAGTTCAAAAACTTTGTAGATATTTAATTATGAAACAGGTTCAGTTCAGCCATAAACATCTCGGACTGTTTTATGAACACTATCAATTCGAACATACTACTCTTTTCACATGTTTTTCACCTGTTATATAGGGAAGCATGCATATTTAGATGCAGCCACTGTCTTTATGAAGGAGTCATTGAATCAGTCATTCAGCTGATTCTTTTAAAACACTGATTGATTCATGAATGAAATACTACCACTGTGTCTTGCTTGGAAACACATAACGGTTCATTCTGCTGTGGATTTGTTTGGTTTTTGTTGGCAGAAATAGTTTTTTTTTTCTCTTTTTTTTAAATCTAAAATACAATTCCTGACCTATTTCCAGTTGTAAAAATCCACCAAATCAAGACTTCTACTTCTGCCATTTGCTGAAGCCATCATGAGGCAAAATATTCTATAATATAATTCTCAATGAGAATATTCCATAATAGTGTTTTTTTTTCCATTTAGTTACAAAGTTACAATTATATCTTTACAAATAATTCTGAATATTATTATCAAATATGTACTTATTCTTTGTTTGCAGGTAACTAACATGACATAGAATCTCCTCTTGTCATTCTCAGTGATTCCTTTTCTTGTCAAGGATGGGGGATGGAAAACATGCATGTAACACCCACACTATCCCCCTCACCAAGCACCAGCACAGAGCTAGAAGTCATCTGACATGTCTTTCTACTCAGGGGCCACAAACCAGATAGGCTATTTGAAGATGTGAACCAGATATAGTGAACAGATATCACTAGAGATGGCATCACATCACCTGTGTCCTGCTGGTCCAGTTGCCTGAGGTGAAGGACTGATTAATACTGTTATTACACGGGTGGAGATGACCGGGGGTGAATGGCAGCACCGCTTAATCACCTGCAGTTCTGCTTCTGATGACTCAACATGCTTCCTCAGCCAGTCAATGAAGAGTGCTGGAGTAATGAGGCAGAGGAAGGTGAAGACTTATTGGAGGTGAGAGGTAAGGGCTGGGGGAGGGGTAGAGGTGGCCAATGTATTGGAATACACACATATACTGATGGAAATGGAAAAATATTTGGCTCTGAAAATGCGTGGCCATATCTGTGCATGAAAAAGTCTTATATTGGGTGCATCTGGTTGTGGACACATTCATTTGTGTTTTGATGATTTCCTGTTTTGCTCTTTTCTTTCCACAGCTGCTGATATTCCAATATTAAATGCATTAGTTTTGCACATTTCTTTCCCTGTTCATACTATAAGTCAGTTTGATTTGACCTGGTGCATGCTGAGTTGGCTTGTGCCTGCCAAAACCATCTTGGACAGCTTTTGGTCACAAAGTACTCTCTGCTTTATAAAATTATAGAATATTCTGGGTTCAATTAAAATTCACTTAAATTCATTCTTCTACCAAAACTGGTATATTAATTAAACTGTAAAACTGTTCTTGTCATTTCTACGGTAACTTTAGAGTTTTATGCATTGTGTGTCATGGCAACAAAAATGAAAAAAACAAAGGAAATAACTATACACTATAAAAGTCCAATAAGTAATTTTTTCACACTAAAACCATGGTAACATGCATATACAGTAGTATACATTGTGGCTTTCATTGTAAATACCTCACTGTAAACTTTTTTGTTTTTTAAGAAAAAAAAGGAAAAATGGAAATGAATTTTTGGTATAAAAATGAATTATTTGTTGTAGTCAACATTATGCCACAAGTGCTGTGAACTGAGCTTCACTTGTATGGAAGCCAGATTCTTGGAGCTCTATTTTGGAAGACCAATATGCATATATTCCTATTTTTATTCTCATTTATATTTTTGAACTCTGTGAATTGGTATCCTCATTAACATTTGCTGCACTGTGTTGTCACTGACCTCAGTGCACTAATAAATTATCTGGTAGTCCAAAAATTTAAACTCAGAAATACATGCTAATTTATGAGGGTTTGTATGGCTGCGACTGTCCAGACAAACATTTAATCCAATTGTGATACTGTTTGTCCAGAGCTGTGCCTGTTTATGTTGTCCTGCAAGGTCATCTTTCAGTCTGGGACTGATGGGGACTAGCAGATAAACACACATACACACAATTAAAGAGCTTGCTAATCAATTTCCATTTAATTAATGACCAAGCAATTAATTTACTCTGATTTTATATCACAAATTCTAGTTTCAGTCTAGCCTCTGCACACATGCATTGATGGCGATATATATACTTACATGTTTTTATGTTTTGAAATTGAACTCCTTTCACACACATATAATACTTCCACTTCCCCCATTAAGATATTACATTGTGGATGTGAACCTTTAGAAATATCCCAATCAGAGGTCTCTGTAGGGGTCTCTGTGTAAACCCCATTGCTTCTTTCTTTATGCTCAGGGGACAGCAAGACCTCACTTCAAGGGTCCAGGCCCCACACTGTGTGTTACTTGCTCAGCTCAGGGGAAGAATAATAATGTCCTCCATGCACCAGATAAGCTCCATGACAATTCCTTTAAAGTCTTTTCAACATGCCATAGCTGATTGGTCTTTCTATAAATTACCTTTTTATAAAATACTTTAGAAGCTGATCAGAGATCAGTTGTTGCATGTTGTAGTCTGTGAGGATAAAGGCATGGGAAGGTGATATGGGAACAGTTATTAAATGAACACAACACACTCGGGCCTCCGGGAATTCACCTATGCCTACTTCTGTCTTTTAGTTTGGTCCATAAAATTTCTGGAGTTCAGTAAGGTTGAGTGGAACTCATGTCCAGCTGAAAGTTTAAGAACATAATATAGGCAGAGTAATTAATTATTGATTGGTTAAATACACGAATGGCAATAAAATATAGCCATTGTTTCCTGAAGGACTGAAAGTTAGCTTACATGAGGGCAGGGCTGTACAGTGCGACATATACGTCGCACGTGCTACGAAAAAACTGGTCTGTGCGATTATATATATCCTCATGACCCCTTTAAAAATGAATGAACAGAATTTTTTTTGACAGGATTGTTCTATGGCCCGCTATCAAAAAGTGCATATTTGCATAGATGAGCTAGTTATGATGAATCAACAAAGGCTTATCTCATGAATATGAATTAGGTTGTGCACAAATTTTTCAGTTTTGCATGTTCATAACTAGGGCTGCACGATAAATCGCATGCGATGTTTAACGCGCATCTTATCACTTAAGCCGGTTCTGTAATTAGCGGTAAATCTCCATCACGTGCCTGCTTTCACATTGAGCAGCATTAACTACACAGAGCCGTTGTTCACTGACGAGCTGCGCAACACCACGTTCATATTCGCGCGATTTTTTGCGCAGCTCGTCAGTGAACAACGGTTCTGTGTAGTTAATGCTGCTCAATGTGAAAGTCAGCAGGTGATGGAGATTTACCGCTGATTACTGAACCGGCTTTCTGAC
>NW_015644647.1:110590-122282 GCF_001515625.1 Sinocyclocheilus rhinocerous | reverse complement strand
TACGTTTTTTGGGGTATGTAGCCTAGGCCTTTGGCCGTAGGGAATAATGTCACTGAGAGCCGCCTAACGTCCCAGGGGCAACTCCCATGTATAGTCGCACCGGTAGTGACGTCATGGCTGTCGCCGGCCAACGTGTTGTTGGTGTTTTTTCAATGTATGCTTCAGACACGGGTCACGACGAGGCGTTCCCCATAGCGACCCCTAGAGGACGCAGTGTCTCGTTCCCTACTCAGGGAACCATGGTTACATAAGTAACCTGAGACGTTTTGTCAGATCAAAACATTAAAATGATACTAACAGGATGGAAAGTGAAGACAGAAAAGAAAATCTAAATGACTGGTCTATTAAAGCAATATTCACAAAAAACAAAAAATCTTTTAATTTGCGAAAGAAAAATATAAAAGTACACCCATCCTGTAAAACAGGATTCTCACCTGTCCAGAGGGGGGCGTCCGGAGGCGTGTCAATGATTAGCCTGCAAACAGACTGTATTATGACACTTGCACATAATAAACGATCGTTAAAACAACAGCCATCTAGTCTGATTTGAGCAATCAAGAATTAGGTGAGGAACCTGGACGTTGCTCAACAAAACTTTATCTGTTTAGTCCGCAACTTGTTCCTCCGTCACCTTTGACCGCTCGCCGCCTAGATTCGCTAGCCTTTGTCCTGCTGCCCACTGTGCCCAGTGAAATCCAGAGAGTGCTGCTGAAGCCCTCAGATGTCGTTGTTCTTGCGCGGATTACAGAGAGGCAGATGGACAGCGGGTCGTGGCATTCACAAATCCGCCCTCCCCCGTGCTTTTGTCGGGAATAAGAGTGGATTTATCAAAGGACTCCCTCAAGCCAATATGCCTTCTCATTCTTCATGCACGTTGCAGTCGCAACAACGACTTATTAATCATAAATAGCCTATAGACCAAATCAGAGTAGACGTCACAGTTACGTCACTTGCAGCTGCGCGCGCATAGTGGTTGCAGAAAAACACTGGGAACAAGTGGAGATAAATGGGTCAAATCCATGGAATAAAAGAAAAAAAAATTGTTGTGCCTTTTGATGTCAAGATCGGAATGCTAATAATTTTTATAGAATACTGTCGTCAAAGACGCCATTTGAAGCTAAACGCAGACGGTTAAATGGACATACTATGGATGAAAACTCTACTTTTAAAGCATAAATTCGATTTAAACAATAGGTCTACATAATATTCACATATGCTGTTCATAGGGGACGTATTGTATTAGCCCTACAGTTACAGCATGAAATATTATTTAAACCTTACTATTAACATTTTTACATAACATTTATTTATTTTATCTCACAATTCTGACTTTTTTTTCTCGCAAATGCAAGTTTATATCTCCTAATTCAGACTTTATAACTCGAGTCGACTTAGAAATTGTGAGTTTGTCAAATCTGAGGGGAAAAAGCCAGAAGAGCCGAGGGGAAAAGAGAGAATGACGAGTTGTTTTTCCTTATTAGAATTGTGAGATATAATCTCGGAATTGCGAGAATAAAGTCAGAATTTTGAAATAATAAAATCAAATTTACCTTTTTTTATTCTTTTATTCCATGGCTCCGTAGACTGCCACTTGAAAACCGACATTTTCTGCCTTCAGATAGGCTCCGCCCACAAAAAACGTCATCCCTGTTTCGGATCTGTGAGACTATCCCACTTTCTAACGTAAATTTCGTTGAATAACAGTGCTTATCGCTGGGTGACAAGCTCTTGTAATGCGGAGAACATTTTGAAAATTACATCTAATCAATATAATTTATCATCTTTTTAAACCTAACTATTTTGTACCCTATCCGTGAAATTTTCTGGCCATAAAGGCTATCTCTCCCGGGTTTTCTGCAACCATGATGCGCGCGCATCCTGAATGTTTACAACCCTATAATTGGTCTATAGAAATAGGCCTATATATGAAAGCTCGTGCCATATCACTAACTGGGACAGGTTTTATATTTTAATTTAATTAGAATAAATAGAAACGTTACATTTAACAAGAAATGTGGAAAATCTTTGATATAGGCCTAATCATTATCATTACTGACTGAGTTTGGCGATATTGATCGGGTAGACGAGAATCGGTTCTTCTATTTTACCAGTGTAATCTGATTACCGAACTAAATATTTTATTTACAGTGAATCAATGGTATTTTGTAAGAAATTAATGAATGAATGATATGCAACCACTTTTTTGTTTGTTTAATATTGCTATAGGCCTACAATAGACTAGGCTAGTTATGAACACTTTAATTACATGCATGTATTAATTTCTGTATTTCTGATTTGTTGTAGTTGTTGAAATCTGAAATGATCTTCATTTGACTGATTGCTGAGGGCAATACATGCAATAGCCTAATCTGTCTTTTTCAAAGTATTTCTGCCTCAAAGTACTGAAATAATCATTACTGAAACTAGAATTGTTAAATGGAATTTGAATCGGAATCAGAAACGTTAAATTCCTTACGATTCCTTTGAACTCAAGAGGCTTTACCTGTTAATGTGACGTAGACCACGGGGCGGGGCACGCAGGACTTGACTGAAGCCTCTGTTGCCTATTAGAGATTATAGAGGCGGCTGGAAAGCGAATTCACGCTTTTGGTTTTCTTTCTTAGGCTGCTAGATTTAGCTTTCTTTTGTGTATGTTTTTGAAATCTCACACTGGACATATTCAGATATCATTTAGCCTACTCGGACAGGAATATCGGATGGTCATACGGGACAATTGAATTAGTTTTCAGCACGGGCTGGTGGATTTGAACGCCAGGCTACAAGCGCTTCTTCTTAAGATTCTGACAGCGAATGTAGCCTATTACACATTGGATTCAACTTCAGGAAAGTTTAACATTTTCTCGGAAGCAAGCAGATTTTGTTTCTACCTATATTGTGGGATGCGCTCGAATTGTGCTGGAGAATATTTCGAGACTCAAAGAAATACAACATCGTGGACGTTTTGAATTTCTGTTCTGTTGTCAAATACAAGAATATGCTGACTTTAAATTAATTTAGCAAAAATAAGCATCTATATTTCATATCTTACCTATTTAATCCCCTTAAAATCTGCGAAGCCAAATCTACAACATTTTTTGCTATAATGTCCTGGAGCTGAGACTGGACATAAAGGACTGTCTCCGAACGTGTAGAAGAGCGGTTCGGGTTGTCGGAACATGAAGTCAGTTACCGGTCTGTTTGTTGTAAGTGTGTTGCTGTGTTCAACGATCTCGTCCTGGAGCGCGACTGTCAACAGCTATGGAGGTGAGTTTGGTTCAACTGATGAAGGAAAAAAAAAAAAGCTATCAGAATGACATCTTTCAGTGAAATGTTTGAAACACAAAGTAGCATTACTCAAAGAACATTACTCAGTTTTTTTTTTTTTTGACACTTTTGTGTGAACTTTTGCATTTTTCGAAACAATGAAAAGTCTATTAACGTAATAGGCGGAATCAGGTGACAACCTGTGCGCTCACACTTTCTAATCTCCATAGGATTAAAACAAATGACAGGTATAGTTTGGTTCGTGGAAGTTGTCGATTATTTATATTGTTTTTGTTTGGTGTTTTATGTAATCGTAAGCTTTATAAATCTTTAGTGTTTCTACTTTTCCTTCGACGAGTCCGTATGATAGATAGATAGATAGATAGATAGATACTTCACTGATACCGTGTGCAGACAGACAATAATAACACTATACAGTATGCAGAAGTGTCACATGTAGCTTTGGGATGAGCATGTGTAGGCTACATTATAAACAAGATACGCAATTTACTCAATGAACACATTATGCTAGCCTATTACAGCAAATAATACATATACCAATATGTGGCAAGTAAACGTTTAATAAAATGTTGTAAATGCCTAATTTCAAATGAGAAGTACATTAGTATATAGATTTTTGTGTATGTGTGTGTGAGACAACATTCCTGGGGGCAGTCTTGTTTCCTCCAACTTTGTTTTTCTGGATTTGTAAATGTGAATGATGTGTTTGCTCTTGTGTTTACTTTATTTCGCCGAGACTCTCACTTTCTCAGCAGTGTAGTTCGCTCCTCGTGCAGGTAGTCAGACTTGCACATTTATATGTAGACTACCGTGAAACAGCAGTTGACAGTTTGGGGCAGACTGCATAATGCATACTAGACAGTGGCATGCTGGTGCTGAAATTATGTGAAATGCCACTCCGAAGGAAGGACAGAAGAAGATTTATTAAAAACACTACAGCACCTTGATCATCCCTCCTCACTTGTCTACTGTTTAAACAGACACTGTATTGTGCACTCACTGACACATTTTAAATGACAGTAAACTCTCAGTCACATTGTATTGTGTTAAGCATATTCTGTCCAAAGTTATTTCTGCCAGTTTAATGCCATTTAAGTGTTCTATGTATTTCTAAGGGTTTCATACACTTGCAGCTGTGCTGTTGTACTGAATATCCGCACGTCACAACATACTCTGGTCAGGAATGCCATGAAAGCAGAGTGATGTTATACTAAATATCAGAAATGTCTTTTGACCAATTAAATTAGAGCACTGTTGTATGAAATCATGTATTATAAAGTGGGACTTGCATCCACCCTCAATACCACGACTGAGGTGAGACCCTTGAGCAAGGCACCGAGCCCCCAACTGCTCCCCGGGTGCCGCAGCAATATGGCTGCCCACTGCTCCGGGTGTGTGTTCATGGTGTGTGTGCACTTGGATGTAGGGCTGTGCAAAAAAATCGAATGCGATTTTCATGCGCATCTCGTCAGTAAAGCCACTTCTGTGATTAGTAGTTAATCTCCAGCACGTGCTTTCAGATGGAGCGGCATTTACTGCACAGAGCCGTAGTTCACTGACAAGCTACACAAAATCGCGTTCATAATCGGCAATGAATCGCCTGCGATTTTGAATTAATTTTCATGGTATAACAATTTAACTTTGTGTTAAGAATTTGTAATGGGAGGATGTATAGTGCAGTTGTTGTGTCCAGCATTTTGCCAAATTCTTGACCTTTTGCTTAGTCCTGAGTCCTGCATAAACAAAGAGAGTGTAATGTGTGGCACATCCAAAAACTTTGGGCAGGTGCTTGATCATATGAAACCCTTCACAGTCAATAAACAAAAGTCGGCACACTGCCACTACTGCTCTCAAGAATTTATTAAAATCACAATGTTTCGACCCTAAGGTCTTCGTCAGGCAAAACGATGTTTGTACAGTATAAAAACCATTACGCCTATGGAATGTCCCCATTTAGATAGCTAAGTAAACGAGAGAGAGAGAGAGAGAGAGAGAGATCGATCGATCGATCAGGATCAGGATTCAGGAAGACTTGTATGGCTTATTCAGTACTCAAATGTTATACCTATCTATGCAGTACAGTGGAATACAATAAGTTGCAAAATGCAATAAGTTTAGTTTACCACCTTACCCTATTAGTCAATCATTTTTTATTTTATTTATGTTTACTATTATTTTTTATTATTATACCCTCCTTGGGGGCTGAGCCCCCCTAAAACGAAAATCTTAGAATCGCCCCTGGTTTGCCGTCTGTTTGCTTGACCTGGTGTAGTTTGTAATGATGGTAAAATGGTGTGAAGGCACATTTGATGCTTGCCTGTGTTCAGATAACTTTTTTTTGTGTGCACTATGCCTTTCTTTATCTCTTCTCAGACACTTGTCCAGATTTTCTAGCTATAAAGCATTCTAGTTTTTAGTCTTTCAGTATATAAAGACATGACTTTATTCGGAATCTCACTATTTGAAATCTGACTTTTCAATATAGATCTTTATCTTACTTCAGATTCATGTTTAGTAGTGTTATAGCGTTCATAGTGTGGCCTTTTTAGTTAAAGGTACATTTAGTAGTTTGGAGATAATTTAAAAGGTTTTATACATTGAATGAATCATGACATGGATATTTTTATTATTTTTTATTATTTTAAAGGGGTCATATGATGCGATTTCAATTTTTCCTTTCTCTTTGGAGTGTTACAAGCTCTTGGTGCATAAAGAAGATCTGTAAAGTTGCAAACACTAAAGTCTCAAAACCAAAGAGATATTCTTTATAAAAGTTAAGAGTTAAACACACCCGCCTAAAACGGCTCGTTCTAACACGCACATTTCATTACACCAAATACACAAAATAATGTTCTTTTTAGCAGCATCATATGACCCCTTTAAAATGTTCCTTGAGGTTCACTTATAATGCTACTAAAGGTTTTTGTGCAAAAAAGTTTTTAAGGGGCGCTCTTTTAAGGCTTGTCAATAAACAGCCACTGTTATGACTGGCTAATGTCATTGCATAGGAAATAGTATCAACGGCCACTTGCCACCTGCTTCATCTTTCAACAAATGTTTCTTTGCAAACTCTCCACTACACTGTGCCTCGGAAAACAGACAGCTATGTGACTGAAAACCAGTGGGCGGGGCCTGTGGTGCGATGATGTAATGAAGGCAGTCATAAGCAAATGTATTTGCCCATGTGATATCACAAATCCCACAATATTCAAACAAGCTGTTTTTGGAGCTTGGTTAAATAAATGCTTTGTTTATAATGACAATGACTTTTTAAGCTATGAGACAAATTTTATTACTCATGTCATGACCACTTAAAGACATATATTGTGTTTTAGACAATGGAACACACTTACTATCATACTTTACCAGTGGAGACAATGGGAGAATCAGTACAGCTGAAGAAGCAGAAAAGGTCTAAGGCCAGAAGACAGAATGACTGACAAAAACAGTAATGAGAGTAAACATCGCTACAACATATACAAGGTAGAAAGATTTGATGAAAATCCTGAGCAGTGATGCCAAAGTTGCTTCTTTTTTGTTGGACAGGTAAAGCAATTAATTATTGTGTAAAATTCAATATAAATCTCACTAATCTCAGTGTAATTTACATAAAACTCAGAGACGACCATGCTGGTCTGGTAAATTAATGGCAGTGCAGTGTGTAATTGTGGTATCACTACAGTGATGCTAATGCCAGCTAAATAACTACTGAATGCATCTTTAAACTAATATAATTATGACAGTGAACGTTATTGAATGCTTATTTTTGCTTATAAATACACTGTTTGCTTATTATTGTCATAGTTCTGTCTTAGCCTTTTACTAAAATGTATGACGCATCCATCCTACACAAAGGCTCACACCCATAAGACACACGCCATCATATAGTACTTCTAATCCATTAGTGCTCAAGTTTAACAGTCAGATTAACTTTCTGGTACAAAAGCGTTTTGTGTTGCAGGAGGCTCGGAGTAGATCCTATGTCCTGATATTATATCAGAATCACAAAGACAGATGTTTCTGTCACCCTCTGTTCTTTGGCACACACACCCGGACAACTGACCCAGTAGAGAATGAGTGGACAGTAATGCAGTGTCCTGACTCATCGGTATGTATTTAGTGCTCACAAACTCCTTTAAGCCTACCAGAATTTTGCCAAGTAGGACATGGTATTGAATAGAAATCCTTATTGGTCCTAGAACAACATTGCTATCAACCAATTAGTAGAACATCCTGCTTGGCAAAATCACAGTTACCATCTTTTGAGGTCATTTGTCTACTCTGTATTATGATGCAACACAGGTGATTGCTTAAATTTTATAGCATATAATAAAGTTGTTCAAATGGTTCCAGATGTAATAACTGATTCCAGCAGCCAAAGGCAATGCAATAATGCAGCTACTGGGTGTTTATATTAGCAGACCTTTGAGCTTCTGTGTGCCACACCTGGGGATGTAACGACATGTTTCTGTGGTGGAGTGTGACATCTATACACCCTATTTGTGTGCTTACTCTGGGGGAGGTGTGACGGTCCCTACTGTGGCAACCCTTGCTAGAAAAGCTGAGTAAAGACTGCTGCACCCTCAATAAAACTCACACTGCAGGGTGGTAGGAAACAGCTCTCTGTGTCTCATTAAATGTTTCATGTGCTTATTTTAATGAGTGTCTATCGGTTTTCCTCAGCCTGGATCTGTTTGGTAAAAAAAAGTGTTGTACGTTTCTGTGTGTGGCTGTCTGGTGTTATAGTCTTTGCAGACAATAACTAGCACTTACAGCATGCCATTCGAAAGTTTGGATGTTTTAAAATGTTTTTTAAAAAAGTTTTTTTATGCTCATCCAAGCTGAAAAAATACAGAAAAAACACAATGTATAAAATATTATTACAATTTTAAATAACTGTTTTCTATTTTAATATATTTTAAAATGTAAGTTTTGTGTGCAATTTTCAGCTGCCATTACTCCAGTGTTAGTGTCATTTGGTCTTTCAGAAATCATTCTTATAGGGTAATTTGGTGCTCAAGAACACTATAAATGCTGAAAGTAGTTAGAAATCAAATAGAAATCATTCTAAATATCTCTCATTGGCCAGTGACTGACTCAGCTCATGAATATGTGATTGATGGAGGTGCTGTGGGTCAGCGGGAGGGGACAGAGTCTAGAGCTGCTGAGCTCTGCACTGATCGGAAAGTATTGATCTGAGAGAAAGATGGGACATGATGACAGTTCAAGGAATATGTGTATATTGATCTGTTCTTAGATATTGAGTTAGTTCTGAATGTCGACCCTTGCTTTTAGTTTGTTTGATGCACTCTCTGGCATATAAAATTTTTTTTTTACCACCATTCATTCTTTAGTCATGCACTCACTACTCATAGGGAAAGTGAATTTTTCAAAGCCCATCAGACTTTGCCATCTTCGTCCCTCCCGTTTCTACTATAGACAGCAATCAATCATACTTCAATTCATGCACTGTGTTGGTGAGAAGTGTGCTATCACTAGGTCTAGGTAAAAATGCATATTATGCCAGTGCTTCCTGCACTGCTTTTTTTAGTGGTGCTGCATGCTGCTGCTGAATCTACATTCTTACAGCAATTAATATTTTACCCAGGTTCGCAGTCTGAATTGAATGTGTTGAGATAAAAAAATTGTGAAAATATGCAAGAAAACATGATTTTCTGTTTTAAGATGCAAGTCCTCGCAGACCGAACTTCATGAACAAATAATACAAATAAACACATGTATACATAATAAACAACTTCTTTAATAAAACATGTAGTTTCGGTTATTGTTTATGATTGGCTAAGCCATGTTTGAAGCCGTTGTAAAATGCTATAAACTCACATTTGACTTCATTACATCAGTATAGAGTGGTGCAGGTACTAATTTGCCGATGGTTTCATTGAGCTTTTCCTATGGGGTTTTATAATGGGGTTTTTCAATTTATGAGTATAATGAAGCCTGTGGTAAACATAAATTAATGATACTTTGCTGTTTTGAAATTAACAATACTTTGAGAGTGAATTAGTCTTCTGGTTTCTGATGTTGTACCTGCACCACTGTGTGTTGCTTGGCAACCATTGTATTAAACATTGCCGAAGAACTACACCGCTTGGTAGTAATGTAAATCGATAATCAGATGATCTGACATTTTTGCCTGGTGGATATTAAAAAATACCATAGTCTAACACTGAAGGAGGGACCACCTAGATCACCCTGGTAACCATATCGCAACACTAACAACAACACAGAACACATTAGCACCCACATAATAATGCTGCGATAAGTATAACTCACATTTTATTTTGAAATTGTAAACTTCCAGACTAAATTTCAACTCTCTCTCTCTCTCTCTTGCACTTGCTGTATCATTGGTTCTTTCTCTCATTCTGCTTGTTTGAGGCTGGTTGGCGGTGTTGTTTTCGGGGTCTGCTCCAAGCATGACTGTGCCAGCAAGGAAACCCATTCAAACCCTAAATGGCAGGATGCAGCCTTGAGAGAACAAAGGAAGACTGGAGTTCTCCCTACACACATGCACACACGCATACACACAAACATGACCCTCCCCGTTTCAATCAGAAAAGGCCTGACTAATGGAAATCACTGATTGCGCTGTGGAGGTGAAGGTGGAGGATGTAAAACCCATGCCTTGTTAGGTCCCTTCTCGCTTTCATCCCTTTGTTTATTGCTGGCCTGTAATTGGCCACTGGAGGTGGTAATTAAAACAGGATGGCTTGTGAAATACTGAGGAAGGTTAAGTTGTCAAATGGAGGTTTTTCCCGACTGGTCTCGTTGCAGGTTGCCTGTTTATGCTGATCTAGGATCAGCCCTTCTGACCCTGAGCCCAAGATCTGATCAGTGTGCAAAGAAAACCACTAAAGACACCCTGTTGTGGCCATATGGGGAGAAGTGGATGCTGGGAAGTCCAGACACAGCCTGAGCTTCTGCGCGGTGGCTGTCATATAAAATGGAAATAGGAAAAAGATGCAGAATGATTTTTTGCATATGTTTCGGATGGCTGTGCAACAGATGCCATCCCCTCCCTCTCTTTCTCGCTCTCATCAAACTAAAAGGTTGAAGTGTCTTTTTCGAGTGAGCAGAAACAAACCTCAGACAAAGAAATGATTTTGATTCATGTCTCTCTGGGGAGATTCTTTCACAAATTGAAATGATTTGGAATGAAGCCAAGCGGGGCAAGGAAAGAGTGTTGCAGGAAGCATAGTGTATGTGTTTCCTGCTCTCTCTGTTTCTCTCTCCTCCCTCTGGTGCTTGTGAGGCTGCTCCTCTGGTTTTGGTAAAAGCAGCATGGTAGAAAATCATTATTGCCTTGTTCCATTATGATAATTCAAGTGTTGTGTTTTTGCAACCTAAAAGGGTTTCTGAGTCGGGCATGATCGAGAGATGCATGAAAAGAGGATGAAACTCTAAAAGCGCACACAGCCTTTGATCTCATACTTTGACTTTACTGAGGGAAAATATTAACCAGGCTGAAAGCTTTGTGATATGATGAGAGTGACTGGAGTTAAAAAAGAGAGAGAGAAAGTATGGAGAGATGAGGCAGATAAGTGTAACGAAGAGGAACGAGAGTGTCACCAGATGAGACTTTAACGGTGTGAGGTTCGGATTGCATTAGAGAGGTCTGTATCAGTGTGAAACACAATCTTTGCCCAAAAAATGATCAGTTCTTTCATGTGAATCCCACAAAACCTGTCAAGAACATGTTTCACCCCAAATTCAAAATTTAGAATAAGAAATTATATTTTGCTGAAAGAAAAGTATGCCCATTTATAGGACCATTACATATTTTTGCATTGTGACACTGTTGCTAATTAAGCAATTTTGTTTTTACAATTCTCTTTACCATAATGCACAACCATCTTATTCTCATTAATGTGAATTAGGGCTGTCAAAATGGCTGAAAAACTACATTCGAATTTTGTAATTAAATACTATCAAAATTCAAATTATATTCAAATTTTAACAAGATCTTCTCCGCATTGATGTTCTCTTTTTCTGCAATATTTTTAATGAACAACTTGGCAGCGCTGCTTCTAGTGCAGGGCCGTTTCTAGCCGATTTGACGCCCTAGGCGAAATCCCGAAAATATATATATAATTCTTTTCAGACACCAGTTGCTTGTCGTCGGTAACACTATAATTTGGATACTATATACTATACTACTACATATTGTTTAGATATTATCAATGGCTACTTTTTTGTCTTTATCTGTTTTTGTTAAATTTTGTTGTTGTTGTTTCTTGAAACATTGATTTAAAGTGTTGGTTATTGCATTATTATTTCAGTCAAACCTATAAAACCCCTTTGTTACCCCAAACTACATATAAAAGCTTTATCAATGGCATAAAAGTAACCAATGCAGCTACTTAATAATTTGCTACGCGTTAACGTC
>NW_015644647.1:102766-110329 GCF_001515625.1 Sinocyclocheilus rhinocerous | reverse complement strand
TGGGGGATCCAGTGGGGGCGGCAGTCATATTTCAGGGTGACCGTGCCACTCTTTATCACAACCCTGCTAAAAGTGCCAGTACGTGCGCTCATTGGCGCCCCTTCAGCTGGTGGCGCCCTAGGCGACCGCCTAGCTCGCCTATGCCTAGAAACGGCCCTGTTCTAGTGGGTTCAACTGGATAGGCTAGCAAAAACATTATAATGCAACGACACTTACATCGTCATCGCATCTCGTGCGCCACTGATACGGCTGCCTGACGCGCACCTAAAATTCGAATGCAACGTTTTTGCATTCAAATGTGGATTTTTATTTTAAATTAGACGAATATTCGAAATTCCAAATTTTTTTTTACAGCGCTAATGTGAATTACTATTTTGTGAAAAATATCTAAATACACTATTTATAGATGGTAGTATTTTTACTGCATTTAATTTATGAAAATTTGAATAAAAATATGTATTTGTATTACATATACAAATTTATTTATTTTTCATATACCTTTTGTTTTCAATTAATGTTTTTACTTAGTACTACAGTACAATTGAAAAGTTTGGGGTCAGTAATTTTTTTTAAAGAAATTGAAACTTTTTTTTAGCAAATTGATCAGAAGTGACAGTAAATATTTTTACACCGGGAAAGGCTTTGCCATCACAGTAATAACTTATATTTTTTAATATATTACAATAATAATAGTAATAAAATAATAATAGTTCACAGTATGACTGTTTTTACAGTATTTTTAATCAAATAAATGCAGTCTTGGTGAGAATAAAAATCTTCTTTCAAAAACATTTAAAAATCTTACTGAACCCAATCTTTTGAAAGGTTGTGGGTAATTTTGATTTTAGTCATTCTATCAGTTTGGATGGGAGGGGAGAAGAGACGAATACACCACAAAGAAAATTCAGTTGGATTGTGTGGGTGTGTCTGCAATTTTGCATTAATTTTCACATGTCTAACAGTCAAATATTTCAGTCAGCTTGTAGGTCACTATATAATGCATTGGTGTCCTGGCTACAGTTTAACGTTCTTACTGATTCATTGAAACTTCAGCTTGCCTATTATATTACTGAACTGTGAATGACTCACCATAAACCACCTGTTACACATTTCCTCTCCTTCTGCCTTTTGATGACAGGAAATGCAACATGTTCTTTTACAGCTAGAAGAGTTTCTTTAGATTGCACCTACTGCCTATGAGCTGTTCATAGCACGTTGCACAAAACTATTTGTATGCGTTGACTCATGATATTATGTATGGTATAAGGCTCCATAAAATATGTAATTAGTAGGACATCTGAGACAAAAGAACCGATATAAGCAGTTTTGCAAAAACTCTTAGGGCCAGATTTACTAAACAGACACAAACAAATTTACTGTATTCAAAATGTTGTCCTCTATCAATGCTATACGCATTGGAAAATATTTGAAATATTCAGGAGGAGTCTCTAATGAGTTGAACTGAAGTCTAAAACGTTTGTTTAAGGGTGTATTCACACCTGTCTTGTTTGGTTAGATTGAATCAAACTCAAGTTCGTTGTCCCCTTTGGTGCGGATCTTTTGGGCAGGTGTGAATACAGCAATCACACTCTGGTGCAGACCTAACAACCGTACCGAGTCACAGCTGAAGAGGTGGTCTCGGTCCGCTTCCAAACTAACTCTGGTACGGTTGAATGGATGAACCAATGAATGGATGACCTTAAGCACGTGTGGTTTTGTTTCCAGTTTCTGGTTCACTTGCAAAAAGGGCAGTGTGAAAGCGAACCGCACCAAACAAAAAAAATCAACATTGTATTTGGTCCGGACCAAAGCAAGTGAACTAGCGGACTTTCCTGGTGTGAATACACCCTAATATTATTAAAGTGAGTGACTCTCCTCATCGGCAATGACCTCGTCACGATTCTAGGACATTAACTGACACAAAGTAACATTCGTTCAATAAACATTAAACCACATGCTAATGGAGTGTAACCAGAACACAACATATGCACATAAGAGACAGAGGTCGATCGCATCAATTTATAAATATATAGCAGATCAGCTTACAGATACATAGTGGGTGTCTATTCTGTAAAGCTCAGCGTTGTTTTATAAACAGTGATGATGTCACTCTGAAGATGTACAGCAAGGAAAGTCGGAAATAAACCAGGTAAAATTTTTATTGTATCTTCTGTTATGACATTTAGTCAAACATTTTTAAATAGGGTGGTTTTATTTTAGCCACTAAAGTATATTTTTCATAGAGTTTTGACCATATATAGTGTTTGGGCTTGAGCTGCACCAAATGAATGAATGCAGACAATTGTGTTTGTTTTACATGTACAATTTCAAAGGCTGTGATAGTGGACACAGGCAGCTGTGTTTTACATCATTCTCTCTCTCTCATTAGTCTTGAGGGCTCTCAGTATAAGACGTAAGAGCTGATGTCCAGAGGTACCAGGCAACCATGCCTGACAACAGTCAGCTGAGATTTGTTTCTGTGCTTGTTTGTTTGTGTGTTATAAATATAGCCTCTAAAATATGGCACAGCTTGTTTACTTGAAAAATTAATGTTTCAATAGTTTCAACAAAAGTCCTGGCAATGTCCAAAATCACAAATCAAAAATCACAATGACACAAAATGATGCAGAATTTTTCTGGCAAATGAACAGGAATATCTGGGTGCAGGAAACACCCAGAGAAAGACTACACATTGTTCATTTACATATACTACCAAGTAACAGTGTAAAGCTGGTCGAAAGTCAGTGAACTTATCCTTTAATTGAAAGGAAATGTTTTTAGAAGAAGGGAATCAAATGATTTAAACATTTTAATATTATTTACAATATAATGCTTATATATTATATAACTAATTATTTCTGTGCTTGTTTGTTTGTGTGTTATAAATATAGCCTCTAAAATATGGCACAGCTTGTTTACTTGAAAAATTAATGTTTCATTTGTTTACATCTGACCCACATGAGAAGGAGCAAACAAGCAACAATTTACACTAAAGTTTTAAATGAATTGTTTTATATTGTAGAAGAACACTAAAAATAGGGGAGACTGTCGAATGAGACTGTTGCAGTATATCTATCTATCAATTACTATTTAGTAATGTTTTGAGTTAAAAGTCTGCTTTTGGACACAAATGTGTGTTGAACAAGGGGTGTGGCATTCCCTTTTACCAACAATTTTAACACCCATAATTCAACAACCAAATTGGATAGGAATATCTGGGTGCAGGAAACACCCAGAGAAAGACTACACATTGTTCATTTACATATACTACCAAGTAACAGTGTAAAGCTGGTCGAAAGTCAGTGAACTTATCCTTTAATTGAAAGGAAATGTTTTTAGAAGAAGGGAATCAAATGATTTAAACATTTTAATATTATTTACAATATAATGCTTATATATTATATAACTAATTATAACATATAATTATAATATTTATACAGATTGTAATATTAATTTAGTTGATATATTTAATATAATATTATTATATATTATATAATATTGAAATAATTCATTCATAATATTTCTTAATGGTTTAAAACAATGCTTTTATGTTTTTTATTTTATATATTTCCACTTATCATTTTGTGCTTCATAGTTGGTTTACTTTTAATCAACAATAGACAATTTAATCGCAGGTCCCATTGTGACAACTGACGGTATATAGAGTGAGAAAATGTCACAAAAGGTCAACATTTGGTCATGGAACTGCATTTTCTGTCCTGAATACTAATCTGGAAATATTTTCTTTACTTTAAATACCTATTTGTACTTAAATGTCTGTGTCTATGCAAAAATTCACTGTCAAAAATAAACTTTAAGAAATATTTACTGGAGTGAAAAGTGTGACAACTAGCCCCGGGCTCCCTACACAGGTTTTCCATGTACATGTATGATGACATATGAATGTTGAAAGACCATATGAAAACCAGCTTTCTGACCATAAGAAACCAGTCTACCTGTATGTGTGACGTGCGCAAATATTTCTTAGTGTTTAAAGGGTGTGTGTGCTATAGACAAAATAATATAATAGTCCTGAAGAGTTTATTTATCACATCCTCCCTTTATGACACGCACACAAACTACGGCAATGGCATTTGAAGGTGAAATTCAAGACATACTGAGAGAGAATGAGGCCTGATAGAAAAAGGGAGAGAGACAGGAAAAGAGAGAGAGGTCAGATGTTGGTCCGTGGTTAATGTGTTTATCTCAAGTTTGTGCTGTCAGATGTGTGCTATTGTTTTGTGCAAGGACACTAACTGGGAATGTCAGTGCACTGCTGATAAATGTATTCCCTGCTCTGCTGTTGAATGAGATGTGTGTGTGTGTGTGTGTGTGTTACACTGAAAGAGCATCTATTCATTCACCACAGTGACAGAGACACACTGATGTGAAGTGATCGCCCCTCAAGGGGTCTTACAGAGAGAGAATAAGAGCAAAAAGAAAGACATGCATGAGGAAAGCAGCTCTAAACAGGATCGCAGACACTCCTTCATTTAGATAATCATTAATAATTAATAGATGACTAAATGAACACACATACTGCTTTTACTAACCTCATAAGCAAATATTTTTAAATATGATTACTGCAGTATAACTGTAGAAAAAAAAGTACATTCCTTGGATAAGAGTGTGTGATAGAGATTAATGCGACCTCCAAACAATGCCACAGTGTGAGTGTGTTTGTGCGCCATTGTTAGTAGTGGAAGTGAGCCTTTGGCTCGACATTATCAGTGTGTGATAAAGTGCAAACAGGAACGCAGTTAAAGTGTAAAAATGACTGCTGTTGAGTACATAAACACACACATAAAGTAGAGGCTACATTACAGCGTTTCTAGGTCACTCTACAGTTTGCCCTTTCATCCCAAACTGGGTCCATGTTGTTTTTAGTGTGTTGCGTATAGTCCTGGCCAAATAATTAACTTGGCTGAAGTGTTAAAGGGATAGCAAAAATAAAAGTTCTATGTTAATTTTTTCACCTTCATGTCATTCCAAACCCATAAGACTATTGTTTATCTTCAAATTAAGATATTTTATTGAAGATTTCTGTCCCTCCATTGAAACTACATGCAAACAAAACTTTGTAGAGTTCATAAAGATATTGTAAAAGTAATCCATATGATTTGAGTGATTTCATCTGTCTTCTGAAGAAACATGATCGCTTTATATGATGACCAGATTTAATTTATGCTTTTATTCACATATAAACATTGATCAACACAAATACATAGAGCACATCAAATATGGTAAACAGTAGCTCAAATGTGCTTGCTTGACGCCTGAGAAACAGTGAGGTTTATTCCTGTGTGTCAAGCAAGAATGGTTGAGCTTGAGTTTACCATTTACATTGAACAGTGGTTATAAATGAGTTACAATGTACTTTATAATGCATTAAAAGTTTTGGTGGCATGGACTTTTAATGTATGGACAAAAAGGATGAGAGAATATTAAAATATTTTCATGAGTGTTTAGAAGATGAATGAAAGTCTTATCCTCTTCCACTCTGGGGCATATTTTGAAATTCCACCTAAATTTGACATACCCTATTTGAAATGTTCACCCTACACACATACAGTGGAAGAAATGTAAAATGTTGAGGTCAATGTACAGAAAGACCCTCAAACTAACAAAATCTAATTGTAATACTTCATAAATAACATTATATGTATTTAAAATATTAAATAAAACATTTTAAAAAATAGGAGCTTTTTGACATTTTCCAAATTCCTGTTTTTGAAAGTCTGTTATTCAGGTTCAGGGTGCTCTAGGGTCCTGTTGATTATTTTGTGTGATTCCCCTAGGTCACAGAATATACTAGAAAAAATGGAGTTATTGAAATATAACTGAAGGGAGGCAAATTGAAGAGAGGAAAGATGAAATCCTCAGTTTTCAACACGTGCCTGATATATATATATATATACATATCCATTTTCCTGAGAATGAGAGCTTACTTTTGTGTTTTGTGAAAAATATGAAACCCGGATGCGTGGCCATATTGGAGATACTCGGATGTAAACAACAGCATGGATTGCACGGTTAATGTACTACTGAAGACGTTGATCTACTAACATGTGGAAGCTGCTAAATCATATAGAGAAGCACTTAGTAAGCAGGAAAGGGCACAATATTTTTTGCAAACTAAAGTTAATAGGTGGTAAAGATCCGTAAGAGCTGGCTCCTTTGGTTCCTAGAATACAATAATAAAAATAAATATAGTGGCATTAACTAAATAGGCAGTTGTGTTAGAGAGTCGGACTTGTAACCCGAAGGTCACAGGTTTGAGTCTGGCAGGGGTTGTTGGTGGGAAAGTGAATGTACAGCGCTCTCTTTGCTCTGGGCATTGGAGCAAATGGCTGCCCACTGCTCCGGTTGTGTGTGTTCATTACTCACTGCTGTGTGTGTGCACTTGGATGGGTTAAATGCAGAGCACAAATTCTGAATACAGGTAACCATACTTGGCAAATTTCACAACTTTCACGTCTTTCCTCAGACCATTTTTTTGCACTCTTCTCTTTGATTTGTTATAACTTTTGGCAGTCTATAGTACACCATATGTTTTTCCCAGTCCAATAAGACAATAATTGACCATTTTCAGCAGCAATAATCAGCTAAATTTGCGAGTTCCGTTCGGTTCAGTGGCATTGTTTACGTTCAATGCCATCAATATGGCCGACTTCCGGATTGATGACTTGTCGTGAAAACACTATATTTCTTTCTTCGCCATCATCAAAGGGAGGGGCGTTATTGCGACGAATGTAAATTTAAGCTTTATCTGACTTCTATATGTAACATAAACACAAAAGTTGTGATAATCTTTGTAAAGCTGAGATTCTATAAATATATGAAGTATAAATATTATGATGCGGGCCCGCAGAGTGGCTTTGAAATGACTTGAGGTTAATTAAATGATGACAGAATATAATTTTTTTGAGTGAGCTATCACTTTAAGCTGTGTCTGAAATAGCATACTGAGTATGAATACAATCCATTGGAAGTAGGTTAGTTAGTTCCTCGTAGGGCTGCACGATAAATCGCATGCGATATTTAATATATATATGATCATATATGATCGTGGTTTTGCGCAGCTTGTCAGTGAACAACGGCTCTGTGTAGTAAATGCTGCTCCATGTGAAAGCACGCATGTGATGGAGATTTACCGCTGATTACAGAACCGGCTTTACTGACAAGATACGCATATTACATATCGCATGCGATTTATCGTGCAGCCCTAGTTCCTCATATCAATTCTAGTGTCTACTTAAGTTGAGTCTTGCCAGAGGATAATTCAATAAGTGTTATAAAAATTGTGTAAAATTGTGTTAGTTTGTTTTTCAGCTGGCAAATACATGGTCATAAGTAGGGCTGGGCGATATGGCCAAAAACTTGTATCTCTGTATTTTTTACTGAAATGCGATATACGGTATATATCTCAGTATTCTCTACATTTTCTATTTGGATTTTTTCTATATATATATATATATATATATATATATCGGGCCAACAGCGCATAGGACAGGTTTTTATCACTTGCACGATTTATCTAGGGTTATAATAATAATAATGTTA
>NW_015644647.1:96188-96520 GCF_001515625.1 Sinocyclocheilus rhinocerous | reverse complement strand
ATCCCTTTAATGACAGGTGGCAGCATATTTAGTAGCTACTGTCCCTTTAAGAGCTTCGCGCGTTTCTCTCTCAACTGTTTACTTTCATTTCAGACATAACCAACTGTGTTTATATGTAAACCTTGTGTGTTTTTGACAGTATTAGACGCGAAATGTGTTCAACAGACGAAATAACAGTTTATGTTCAACAGAACTCCATTACTTGTGTTTGTTTTCAGACATGATAATAGACGTTTTATACTTGTGCTACAACTTTTTGGCCTGTGCTACCAAAGCATTCAACCTCTGTAGCACCAGTGCTATGTGAAAAAAAAGTTAACGTACAGCCCTGT
>NW_015644647.1:87547-94288 GCF_001515625.1 Sinocyclocheilus rhinocerous | reverse complement strand
TAAAATTTAACATCCTGCCCAATTTTGTCCAATAAAACAATGTTTATAGTAAAGGCAATGAAGACAAATATAGTGAAAGTAGGCTATGCTATCCATTATGTGCAAAAAAGGGGCTAAAATGACATTACATTCTAACATTGTAACATTACAATCTAAAAACAAAAATAATGCTTTTTAAGGCAGTTCAATTTATTAAACTAAAAATGAAAGCAAATAAACACAAGGGCACAGATTAATGGCATTTTAGTTTTGATTACTACATTACTGCTATCTGCTATCTGCTATCATAAAATACACTTACTTGTAGGTTTAAAATTATACATATGACAGAATTATTGCACTCTTTTATTCTATTGCGCTCTGTCTGTTTGCGCTCTGTCTTGCGGTGCTCGTTCACTAAAGTCTGTGAAGTTTTGCGGAGAATCGCATGCAAAAGGCTCCTGACAGCAAACTTTAAATATTTCCATGACTTTCTAACATTTACAAATGGAGAATCTGTATTCACATCTCAAACACATTAAACTGCGCATGTAGCATCTCTGTCAGCAGCACATGTGTCTGTCAGAGCATCTGACCGGGCAAACCGCTGTAAACTGTACGTGTTAACTATATCTTACCAGTTATTTCAAAGCTACTGTATATCGATATAGGCGGTATTGCCTCATACCATATCGCCTATTAAAAATATATCAATATATCGTACAAACTCGATATACCGCCCAGCCCTAGTCATAAGCTTATGTTACACAAAAATTGAAACTTAATAAATGAGAAACTATAAACTTCAATCATGCCACCTTCCTACAAACAAAATAGCCATGACCTCACTGTCATTAATCTTGTTATAAAGAGTATATTCTGGGTGTACTGTAAACTGGTCTGTACACAAACACACACACACACGTATACACACACAAACCATTGTTCAAACCACAATGACTTTGCAACCTTCAATTTTTTTTTTTTTTTTTTTTTTTTTTTTTAAGTTCTTTCTATTTTTCCATCAAAATGAAACCCATACTCTAATGTTTGTGGATTCTTTTATTACTAAAATTTATATGAAAGTTCTGTGTAAATAAACGTCCTCCGCTGGTGAAATGTAATATCATCTTTGGCAAACAGATGCATTGTGTATAATAATCTACTCATCCTTCATTGGTTCTGTCAGCATCCTGTTTCTTGTCAGGTTCTACAACACAATTTTAATCCCTGTCTCACCAGTTCACATGTTTTGTGTGTGTGTGTGTGTGTGTGAAGGGCAGACGGGCTGAGACCACCAACATTCCCTCATCATGTAATTACAGTATAGGGGTCAGGTGATTAATGTCTGGGGCATCATGGTTTTGGAGGGTAAAGAAGATTAGCAACCAGACTGCAAGGATTACTATTCATCTTAAAGAGGGCAGACCAAAAATGAGGGAGGGAAATCTAATATGCCCATGGATTGAGTAAACAGAAGAGGTTGATGAGAGAGATAGTTATATAGAGATAGTTAAGAACACCAAAACTTGTACAAATTGTTCAAAATAATGTTGCAGTCAATTGTTTCCTTATTAAAACAAGTTTTTCACATAAAGAAATGCATAGTACTGTACTTCAGGAATGTTTAAAATGAAATGCACTACCTTTCAAAGGTTTAGGGTCAGTAAGATTTTGTTTAGAAAATAAATTTATATATTTTTTCAGCAAGGATGGAATAAATTGATTAAAAATGACAGTAAATTATTTTGCATTGTTTCAAATAAATGCTGTTCTTTTGAAGTGTCATCATCATTTATTGAAGAAATCCTTCAAATTGATCACGATTTTAGCAAAAATATTAAGTAGCAAAACTGTTTAAACATTGATAATAATTAGAAATGTTTCTTGAGCACCAATTCAGCATGTTAGAAGGGTCTCTGAAAGATCATGTGACACTGAAGACTGGAGTTAATGGCTTCTGAAAATTCAGCTTTTCCATCACAGGAATGCATTTCATTTAAAAAAAATGTTATTTTAATAATATTCGAAAATGTTACTGTTTTTACAGTATCCTTGATCAAATACAGTAAATGCAGCCTTGGTGAGCATAACAGACTTCTTTCAAAAACATTAAAAAATCTTATCAACCCCAAATGTTTGAACCGCAGTGTTCATATCAATAATCTAGAGCAGTGGTTCTCAAACCTCTCCATGAAGTACCCTCAGCACTGCACATTTTGTATGTCTCCCTATATCTGACACACCCACTTCAGGTCGTGCAGTCTCCACTAATGAGCTGATGAGTTGAATCAGGTGTGATAGATGAGGGAGACATACAAAATGTGTAGGGCTGGGGGTACTCCAGGACAGGTTTGAGAACCACTGATCTAGAAAAAGCCATTTGACTCTTCATGTTGAATCACGTGTGATAGATGAGGGAGACATACAAAATGTGTAGGGCTGGGGGTACTCCAGGACAGGTTTGAGAACCACTGATCTAGAAAAAGCCATTTGACTCTTCATACTAGCCGACATGCTGAAACATTATCTCAGAAACCCCCATGTTTTTGGAGACTTTTGCTGACATACACCAGCAAATAGGGTATTTCTACAGAAAACATTTGCTTTTGATGTAACGTCCATGCTGATGAGCTTCATATGTAGTGCTTTATACATTGTTATATATTTATGTCTATATAACCTATATATAGTTATTGATGAATGTCCAAGATGATATTCATAACAGCCAGTATGACCCAACAAAAAATACCTTAAAGTGCAACATATTTACATTTAGAAATAATTACTGTTTGAAAACTGCTGAAGACTATGTCTTTGTGAGCTTAACAGGTGCTCTGAATTTCTAAGCTTTTAATAGAAGAAAAAGACAAAGTGAAATGCTGAGAGAAAGCGGCTGGATGAGAATGATTATACTTTCCATTGGTACACAAAAGCAAAGGGACATTAGCAGTGGGCTGGCAGTAATCCTAGCTGCCCTTGGGTACTACGACCAGCCTATAATATGAATACAGAAAAAGGGTGAATTCAGCCTCAGCTTGGCCTTTATGACTGAACCATATTAGGCATAAAGACCTGCGGACCCCTCGGTATACAGTAAATAGACTGATCCGATCAGGCAGTGCTGTAGCCAAAGGGAAAGTCATTGAGAGGGGGGAGGAGGTGGGTTTCTGTCACCCTTTTCTGGCAATGTGCAATCTACAGGTGTGTATTGTCACATAATCCGTCTTCTGATTGGCTCTTGTTATTTGGGTGTGCTGGCAAAACATTGTTTATCTTATAAGCAGGTGTCACAAAATTGTGTTTGGCTCAGACAAATATCATGAAATTACTGATCACTGATCTTGAATATACCCTATATTCCCAACATTTATAATGTGTCTTTCTTGTGTTCTTTTTTTATTCTCAGTGCTCTTTAGACTTCTTGTTTTCATCCCTTGTCCACATGGAGGGATGCTTATTCATGGTCAACCTGTGTTGCTTTGTTATATAACACACACACACACACACACACACACACTCACTCTCAGGCAGATGGTTTTATTTCTGCATCCGCCTTTAGCACGCAATGGCATCATCATCCTAGCTCAAAATGCAGGGACAGTCCACAACTTACATGCTGTATTCATTCACCCACTAAAATGTGTGTGTAGTTGAATATTTAAGTTTAATTTAAATAAAACAGGTCTGTCAGCTCTGATGTGTAAGGCTTAGGGAATGGAAGTCAGCTGCTTGTTTTCATAATAAAGCATGAAAAGCCTGTAGCTGAACCTGTTTGACTAGTCTTACTGTAAACATGACACCAGGAAAAGAAGATCAGATATATGTGCATACATGTGTTTGTGCATTTGTATTTTGCTGGGCTAGTGCATATAAAAAAAAGTTTAATATATCAGTTAATACATGTCAAAAGGTATTCCTTCATGTCATGGAATCTAGCATAGTGACCCTAAAAATTTTGAACATTTAAGACACCCTTAAAGGGATAGTTCACCCAAAAATGAAAATTCTGCCATCAATTACTCACCCTCATGTCTTTCACCCCATAAGTCTTTCATTCATCTTCAAATCACACAAAAAATATTTTTAATGAAACCTACTTTTAATGAGAGGTTTCTGTCCTTACATCAAAAGCCCATTCCACCACAACTTTGATGCAGTTCATGAAAGTAATTCATATGAATCAAGTGGTTTAATCCAAATCTTTTGAAGAGACACAATCACTTTATAAGATGAACAGATTAAATTTAGGCTTTTATGCACATATAAACATTGATCAATGCACATACTGTACATAGAGCACAACAGATATGGTAAACGGAAGCTTAGTGTGTTTTCTTGTTGAACCAATGGGGTTTGTTCTCATATGCACGTTTAAGCTTCCACAAGAACCAATGAGATTAATTCTCGTTTGGCATGAGGTTGAGTAATTGATGACAGAATTTAAATGTTTTGGTGAACTAACCCTTTTACTAACCCTAAAAATCCATGAATTTCTTTAAATTATTAAAAAACCAACCCCCTGGCTAGGGATGTAACGATTCACTCGATTCACGATTAGATTCGATTAGATTCGCGATTTTGATTTCACGATTCGATTCGATTCATGATTTTTTTTTTTACAAAATGAGATTTAAGACAAATTATAAATTAAATGTGTCCTTTTATTATTGCTTAGACAAAATACTGTACGTTTCTTTGTGAAATTGAAATATAACACTATAATAATATACTAATATAGCACTTGTAAATTATTGCTCTTTTGTTGGTTTTGATTGCTTCTATTGTCCTCATTTGTTAGTCGATTTGGATAAAAGCGTTTGCTAAATAACAACATTTCAATATAATGTAAATGTAAATAACAAAACTAAATTGAATTTTTAAAACAAGCCCCAAATCAAATAAATAACACAAATAAAAGAAATCTCTTCATATAAAACTAAATTTAAATATAATGTAAATGTAAATAACAAAACTAAATTGAAATTTTAAAACAAGCCAAATCAAATAAATAAGTAACACAAATAAAATAAGTCTCTTCATATAAACAAACTAAGGCTTTGTCTGTGCTCTTTCCATTTAAAATTAGAGGCAACCACTGCATTTTAATCATGATCCAAAAAAGATGCGGCATACATGCATCATGAGCAGTTTTTAATCTAAATTACATTGTATAATTTCGAAATTTGAAGCAAAAACAGAATGGTTTGACTTCCGTTTTATGAAACTATGCATAAAAAATATCAGCATGAAACGGAAACAGCAGACGAGATGAATGAGACACAGATTCACTCTCTGCCAGTAGGTGGCACTTAAAGCGTTTCCTTGGTTTCCGCTGTAAACAAAGCAGCGCTGCACTTATGAACTTTAATATGCATTATACAGAGGCAAGAAGAAAAGAAAAAATACAATCGAAAGACAGTAAGTTCCCCTCAGACATACATTCATATAAACTCCTACCCCTAATTGAATCTCAACCGATTTGAATCGTCACATATTTAAATCAATTTTCAACCGGCTCGCGGTTAATCGTTATATACCTACCCCTGGCATTTACTTTAAAGAAAGATAATACAAGCACACTATTAAAAAGACATTTCAAAAAAAGTGTGTTAAGTTTTGAAGTATAAAACTGTAGTATTCATATATTGTTAAAAATTAAGAGAAAAAGTATTTGGATATATAATTAACAGTGTCCTCAGTCAATCAGTCATTTAAAACAAATTGCAAAAATACCTAGAAAATATATTTTGTATCTAATACAATGACATTCTGACATTTTAAGTGTACTAGAGTGACATTTTAAGTGTACTAAAGTGTCCAAATCCTTTCTAGGGCCACTGTACGTCTAATTTAAAGGCAGTTTGATATAAAATATCTTAACTAAATATATTTCTGTAAGCTAAAAATGTGATTCACTAGCATTGAATGAGCAGTATTTGTGTTTCTGAAAGAGAGCGATTTCTGCAGATCTAGTGTCGCTTATAGTCACACAGTCACACACACAGGCCACAGATCACTCCCCATCTCACCCAAACCTTCCTGTTCGTCTTCAGTTCTCATTTGTGTGCGGCAGTTTCCCAGCAGTGCTCCAGCAGTGTTGTTGTATTTGGGAAACCCTGTTATTGTGCTGACAGCCAGGAAGGAAAAGCCCCGCCCTCTGGCTTTCCAACCACCACCTATAGTATGCTGATGCCATTAAGAGAAATGCCTTCTAACCTTTTGCTCTGCTTTGCCATTGCACACTAGAACGAGGACGTGAGAGATGTTTTACATTTAGCCAATGCCACTGATGCCAATATGGAAATATATTGTAGAGAAGATCTTAAAGGAGTGTCACCAAATGAAATGGAAAAGTAATTTAGTTTAGTAATTTACCAAAATTCATAGCCAAAAAATTTAGGCTAGTCTTTCAATAGGAATCCATGTGATTTGCAATTTTGTGTGAGTGCGAAAGTGGTCCCCTCACAGATTTCAGGTTCAAGTTGGTCACTTAAATTCACTGCGTTGACCAACAGAAAGCTGCTTGGTTTGAAAATGACTTCTGTGTGAGCCGCTCTTCAAACCAATGTACTGTAGCTCATATGGGGATTGTTTTGTATTTAGGGCTTTTAGCTGATGGAAAATTAAGTGCTTTCATTGGTAAGTGTGGTTTACAGACAGGAAGCACTTTTTTTCTTTTTGCATTTTGCTCTGAGCAAATGGAAGGTGTAATGACCGGACAAACATGGAAGCAGGGATGTAGTCGACCTAGGGCAGGCC
>NW_015644647.1:81563-87320 GCF_001515625.1 Sinocyclocheilus rhinocerous | reverse complement strand
ATCAGTGCTACACATCTGCTGAGAGTGGTTTGTGTTGAGCTTCATCAGTGTTTCTTGCTCTATGTTTGTCTCTATGAATATAAGTGTGTGGTAAGATAATGGCTTGTGTCACATACCATTGATGACAGGATGGGCTGAAAAACAGAGTATGAATGTGTGTTGCGGTTGTGTGTATTGTAATGGATTGTGAGAGAAATGTTTTGTATCTGTGGGGGAGGGTGAGGGCCACTGAAGTCCATACCATCATATCATTGCCTGCAGGCCAGCTTACTTCTCCAACTCTGTAAGTTTAGACCTACTGGCTTGATTGGCTCTTTGCCCACTGAAAATATCATAATGTTCACTATTGGTTATGGGCACTGTAATTATATATCTCAAAAATATATTTCCACCACCACACTGCTAAGGAGCTCTGCAAAAAGAGAGACAAAAAACATATACTGTACATGACCTTACAGATTTCTGGAATCATGCTGTTACATTGCCTAAATATTGGATATCATATTGACAGTGTTTACATACAGTTTCAGATTCAGGTCTATATTCTGGTTTAGCCTGTTTTGTAAATGTAACGAAGGCCAGCGGGTAGGTGCTGTGCAGGTAAACCTCACTCCCCTGATCTCAAGAGACGCACTAGCGACAGACGCTAGAGGCTGCAGTTTTTAGCCTCCTTGTTAGTGCGTCCGCCTCCCATGTCGGAGACCCGGGTTCGAGACCCACTCGGAACAAGAACGAGGTGTAGCGGTGAGGACCCGGGAGAGAGTGGTTATATAAACATACGTTTACATGCTGTACAGCTATTGGAATATTCCTAAAACATGTAATCAGCATTTACTAAACATAAGTAAGTCACATTCATTACTGTAGATGCTCACTTTTGCCATTTATTTCAATTACTTCATTATGCTCAATTATTTAGAAATCGAAAAAATTCTCATTCATTTCCTTGACAATTGCACACGAGTGCAATTAAATACAAAGTGTAGGTATACTGATATATGTTCACAGCTTTTAAATGTTAAAAGAATCATTCTCTTCCTTAACTCCACCTTTCTTGCCCCCAAAAAGCGTATAATTACTTTTGATTATAGAAATTAGACATTTAATAAATCAATATTCTGAATAAGCTCTTTACATGACACATAATTCAGACTAACACAGTCATATGCTTGCTGTCTTATTCAATTTTTTAGAAACTAGCTGCCTTATAGAAATTTCTATTTAGGTAATGGTGGTGGGGATCTTGTGTTCACATGACACATAAATAACCGGATAATGATATTAATATGAATTTACATGTTCATATAAACATGATTAATGTTTCTGTCTCTCATTCAGTCTCTCACTTTTGCTTTCTCTCTCAGTTTGTCTATTTCTCCTGCAATTCCCTTGTTCTTTTAGATGGATGCTCTACAATAGTGAGTCATGTGAGCAAGGGTCTTAAGTGGAAGGAAAGCTTTATTGATCGGTGGGAAGGATTCCTGAGACACACACACAGCTGTAAAGCCTCTGAAGTTTCTCTGTTTACAATGCATGTTTGAGTGAGACAAATTTAGACTTGGTTCATCTCTCATTGTTTAAGCCATCCATAAAATCAAATGTACAGTGCAGTTTTTCCTCTAGATCTCACTGGCCTCATATCATACAGTCTGATAAGCAAAAAAAAAAAAAATCAAATAATCAGAAAATCTCATAATAATAATAAAAAATAAATGCACATGGCATAATACAGTTGAATTTCCACTGCACACTCCAGTGTACATATTACGTTTTCCCATTGCTGCTGTAATGTGGTTAATATATTTTATTATTGTTTACTTAACATATTCTACTGTCTTGTTTGCTATCTCCAGCTTTGATGTTTTGGTCTGCGTCATCATGGCTGCAGGCCAGGATGTTTTTTTTAAGCACAGCTCTTTTGCAAGTGGAGCATGATAATTTCACTCTGGCTGATAAATTAAATGCTTAGGCAGTGTGATAAAGTTAAGCCTTTCCACAGGCCTGAAGTTCATGCCTAAAAACTCTTGGGCTCGATCTGATTGTTTCCACAAGAAAATACTTTTAAATCTACTCCTCTTAACATTCACAGTGCCTCCGTCTCTCATATGAGGGCCATTATGTTAACATTTTAAGTGTTCCCCACGTCCTCTCTGATCTCAGAATAACTCAAGAGCTCAGTCTGAATCATAAGGAGATTCATCTGTCCTTTTCATTTAAACTATCATCATCCCATACATCATCGACCTCCTGTGAACCTGAGAGTTCATCCATTTAGAAATAAACCATCTCTCTATTTCAATTATTTATATTTCTCTCTCTTCTACAAGCTCTTCCCTCAGCCTTTAAACAGTGTATAAATTTCTCAATGCATAATTGCTGTAGCTTTGTGCTGTGGCTTTCTAGCTTTTATTTTTGGATGGCCCAAAAATAATAATAAACTAATCAACGTTTTAATGTAGAGATGCACTGATATTAAAAGCCTATAATTATTTTAATGTTAAATAGTCAATATTAATGATTGCAGATATAAATTGCAGATATAAAAATTCTATACCAAGTTGTATAAAAAAATGAAAGAAAAAAAATCACCACAATAAAAAGTTGATTTAAAAATTAATTTAGGCACTACAACATTATAATGTACATGAAAAATAGATATTCATTTTAAGTTTTGCTAAAAAATAAATTTCACAGCGTTATTAAATTATTAGCTTTTTTAAAAGCATATTTCACACAAAAAATAAATAAATAAAAATAAAATAATGTCAAGTTTACTTCCCCTCATGTCGTACCAAACCTATATGACTTTTTTTTTTGTCTGTGAAACAAAAAAGGTAAAATTATTTTGAGGAATGTTGGTAATCAAAGTTTTTTTGAACTACAAAATGTAAATGTAACCTAAATGTAAAAATATGGGAAATGAGTACTGAAAATTAAGCTTGATAATTAACAAACTTTAACTGATTAGCAAATTCCTAATGTAATGTGATTTCCAGCACCTCCTCAGTTCATAAAACTGGCATTAAAGACAGAAAACACCTTAATCCCCTTCATAAAGTTTCCCCTTCATTTTAGAAATTGAACATGCACTCTTGGCCAGTCAGACCCTATAAAAACTGTGTTCTCTGTTGTTTTGACCAATGAAAGGCAAATGAATTAGAATCAAAGCAGCTCTTATTTCATTACGGCCATGCAGTAAAATCATCTTATAACAGCTGTGCATATTAAAGGCCATTAACCATACGTGTGGAGTCTATTTATGCTGCATTACCCATTTCAAGAGCCTCGTCAAAGGCTGGGATTAATGCTATTTTGAGGCTGAGCTGAATATTGTTTTTGAAGACTTTTAATAACCATCTCTTCATCTCTTTCTCTTTAATAAGCATCTTTTAAATAGTCAACTCTTCTCTTCTCTTCTCTTCTCGTCTCCTCTCCTCTCCTCTCCTCTCCTCTCCTCTCCTCTCCTCTCCTCTCCTCTCCTCTTCGATTCGATTCGAGGTCTGTAGGTGTGTAAGGCTTGAGTGTTTTTAATGAGAGTACTCTCAGACTAAACCCACAAGCTTTCACAGGTGAATCCTCTTGAGTGTAATTAGCATGCATTTTGTTTGCGTGTCTATGAACTGTCAGTGCCTGAGGTCTGGTATGTGTAAAGGTGAGAGGTAATCCACACAATAACAGGAAGGAGAAAAGCTTCCTATCAAACAGGCCTGTGAGGAATGTATGTTTAGACACACAGTTCAGTGCTGACACCTTTACCTTTGCGCTTGTCTCTACAAACCTCATCATCTAATAATGCCTGATAAACATTATGAAAGAACAACAAAGAATGTACCACACAGCATTCATGCACACACATTCACATATATACAGAGTCCGCCCATTCTCAGAACTGTGAAGAACATGTCAAGTCCCCGGAAACATTTATGGCTTCTTCTGAGTTTTAATATCCTCCATTATAGTTTCTCTTTCTGTCTTTCATTTGCATGAATCAGTCATTATAAATGGACTTTTGCTTATGGATTTTCATGTATGTGCGAGTGCAAGGAGGAGTTTTTTTAGTCAGTGTGTGTTTTTGTGTATGTGACGTGGTACAAACTGGTAGATCTAATTAGCATATGTCAGTTTGACCATCCTCTTATTTAAATATGGGTTCAAACATCTAGGCAAAAGTTTGTTCTGATGGAATTTTATTGTAATACAGTAACAATAATTAGGTCAATGAGGCAAACATCAGTAGTGCTTTTTCTCATAGAGCTAATAAGTTTCAGCACATAATTAATCTGGCACCATTTGGTTCCACAAATCATGTTACACTACATTCTGTGATAGAATGTACATGTTTTTGTACATGTTTACATGATAGAAGGGTAGTGTCATCTCAAATGGAACAACATTTTTGTTGAAATATGCAAAGTGAGATACACCTTTCATCTTGGGGTAACAAAGACTTGAGCCAAAAGTACACTTCCCTTGTCCATGTGACATAATTTTTATCATTAGCACAGTCTGCTGATGTCCATGCACACTGTCCAAGTGCAGCCCGTTTTTTTGTCTGTGCAGACAACAGCATTTGCTCAAAGCATCCATCCGCCCTCTCTATTAGTGTCGTGTACTTTAAATGGCCTGTGAGCTCAGTTGTGCGCAAGACATGTATGGAAAATGTATATCTGTATATCCAAAAGGATATCAAGGCCTTTAGCACAACTTAGAAATGCATAGCAACAACCTGGAAACCACTCATAACAGACAAGCACCACTCATATTTTCTTCATTTCACATTAAAAACTGACACTTTACATATTACATTTATCACTTGAAAAAAAAAATGTAACTAAACTGATCCAACTTTTTTTTCTTTGCAGAAACTTTTGTTATGTTTGGGTTCAGATGCTATAAAATAATAAATATCAGTTCAGTTACTGGATTTTTTGCTTGGGTAAACACAAATGGAAATTTGCAGTGCCAAAGATCATGAATTTGAAATAGGCATGGCTGTGATAAATGGTTGCAGTGTAAGAGAACTGCTGGGCACAGTGGGCAGGAATGCATTTGAGCCCCGTCACCATAAAGTTACCATTTCACACATTATAACTGAGAGAATTAATCTGTTCGGAAAAACTGAGATGAGTCAGCTCTAGCCTGTTTTTGAGGGAATTTTTGTTAAATCTCAATTTCACCCGCTTTTTTACCCTCCCCAACTGTGACCATTATCTTCCCTGCTCTTAATCTCTTTGATGAGACCGGAGAAGCAGCATTGTTCATTGAAGATGCTTTTATGACATGTAGGCGTCCGACATATTCACAGCCTCAAAGTCTTTGACTGAGTATAATGGACAGGACAGCATGAAAGAGGGTTATGTTGACTGTCAATGAACATGTCCAGGAGCTATTGATCTAAGAAGACAAACACAAATGTTGTGTGCTGCTTTTTAATGTTGAACCATGCATTACTTGCACTGCAAATGTATATGAATAATTGATACGCCGTTCACTTGCAGAACGCAAGCTTCTAGAGGGCACATAACTCTGAAGTAATGAATTTAGGTAAATGGGTGCAGAGCCAGTGGTGGTTTTGTAGGCAAACATTAATGCCTTGAATTTAATGCGAGCAGCTACTGGTAGCCAGTGCAAAAGACAGGTTAAGACAGGTTCCATGACTGGTTGCCACTGCCACAGGAGCTGCTGAAACAGCTCTACTCTGCTATCATTGAATCCATCCTCTGCACTTCTATAACTGTCTGGTTCAGCTCAGCTACC